>NC_056700.1:12761919-12836919 GCF_018831695.1 Puntigrus tetrazona | reverse complement strand
CTCGAGCGGCGCTTTATTCTCAATGGCACTTGTGATTTTGAAGAGTCGAGGTCGTGTGTTTACTGCTTGTCCTCTTTCGAATGCAGCACCTATGTTGTTTAGAGCAGCGTGCTTGAATGACACACTCCAAGCATGTTCTTGAGTTTTGCAAGGGTTGACACGTTAAGGCCTACACGCACATCGTGTGGGCTGGAGAGCTAATTTATCATTCTGTTTTCACTGTGAAGCTCATAACCGTGGAGTTTCTGGAACACAATTGCTTCTTATCTATCTTGCAGCAGTGGAAGGCACTTGTAGGCTTGTGTTCGTGCTCGGTAGAAGATTTCTGGACTGAATCAAGCTCGAATGACTAAAGAGTTTGTGAAAATAGTAGACGCTCATTGACTCGTTCTGTTCGAATCCATTATTAATGTAATTGAGAATAACCTCATAGAGAACTGAAGGCTATTAGTGGGCGATTGATCGCCTTGTATGAAAAGTAGTTGCAAATATTTCCCCGGTGGCATCTTACGGTGCGTGAGGTTATTGGCTCACGCATGGAACTGTATTCTCTTTGCCTGTCAGTACATTCATTTACCCGTGGCTGTACTCAAAGCTTACATCAGTGACAGAGCTAATGAACGGGATTGTGGAAACCTATTGGGTTTCACAGCGTCAGCCCATCAGGGTCTTAAGAAGTCTGAATGAGTTCTGATCAGCGTGTTCGATATACTGATAATCCATTTACTCTAAGTCTTTGACCCTGAGAATTGTGTTTGGACGCTGTCCAAACAGTAAAGGATGTGGAATTGCTATAATGGAAGTAGGCCATCGAAAGCCATTGTCTGATATGTAGCAGTGATTGCATAGAAGAGGCACATTGCGATCAGCCTTTTCATGAAATCACACGGCGCTGTTGTTACTTACAGATGTGGCATTTTGCAAACGGTATCGTGCAGCTGCTTTGGTTTTCAGCCCCCGTATTTGCGTCCAGTCAGCTCTGAGTTTGAAGAATGTTGTTCGGCAAGTGTTGCTAATTGAATAAAAGCCATTTGCGGAAAAGCTGAATGGAATGACTTAATAGCCCACTTTACAAAACTAGGCCACAACCACACCAATTCAGCACAACTCCTGCAAAGTGCTTTGAACGCTTGAGCATTCACCTGGGTATTTTTGTAAAACATCAATATTGTTTTGCTTCTCCTGAAGTGGCTGATTTAGAGGATCGTTTCCTTATGATATTTCAGCATTGTCTTTGCTTTCTTTTTTTTTTTCTTTTTGGTGTCATCCCGGCGGTGTCACATGGTGTATGGTGACGGGAGTGAAGCTGACACAGTTGTGCGGTTGTGTGCTCTCGGAGGGGGAGGATTGTTGAGACATGCGTTGCACGTGGCGCTGTGCAAAAGGTTCACCAGTCTGGGGACATCTCACAAAGCAAAGCAATTTAAAAATAGCTTGCTTTGCTAGTTAAGTTCTTGATATTCAACAAAGGAAATATGTCAGGCTGAGTGCTAGAACTGGAGTTTGATTGAGCAAGGTGAAGGTCTAGGCATAGTTGTCATGTATTGATGTATACATGTTAATGCATTCCCATAGTAATATGAAGAGAAAAGTCATAACTTTGGGAATGAGAAATATATATATATATTTCTTAAATATGACCTTTAATTTAAATACATATACCTGCATGCGTACATACTTTTCAGGTCAACATACCTGCAAGTTTTTATTGCATTGTTGCTGAATCATGCCATCCTGTACTGATCTGGGCTTTTTGACATACTTCTGTTTTTCTCTCTATCGCTGTGCTGATAAATTGAACAGTGGATATGTGATTGTATGTTGTGATCTTAAAATATAAATATTCTTCAAGACAGATGAAAATGGTTCTTTTATTAACGGAAAGGTTTTATGGGGAACCAAAAAAATGGTTGTTCTTTGCCCTGGCTGAAAAAAAACTAACCTTGGAAGCTTTATTTTTAATATGGTACTGCAACGAAACATGTTCTACTGGAAATTACTGGTACCAGTACTCTCTGTGCTCAGAATCGTTTCCTCCAATAGCGGAAAAGCAAGTAAAGTCAGACTATTTATTATGAATTAAGTTATATAGTTGCTTGTAAAGTGCTTGAAAGTGCAAAATGTACAAAAGGTGCGCTATGCGATTTTTGCCAAATGATGTTTAATATTTGAAAGCACCAAAAATAAACACGCCCATACTCCAACAGGACCTCGCCACTATTTTGAAATCTCTGCCCCATATGTGCATACAGAACCATGGCGATGACAATCACAGAAACAAGTGAAGGTGGCACACAAGCATATTCAAACAAAAGCCAACACGGATAAGTTGTGTGAAATAAAGCAAAATCAACATGACTCGTGAAACAACGCAACCTCGGCATCCGCTTCCAGGCCCACCATCTCCAGTCATATTTCGTTTCTCTGATATCTTCCTAGTTTTTTTTTTTTTTATCTGCCAGCTCTCTCTATCTCCAGTAGATCTGCTAATATCCGTCTCGTGCACTCAAATGAGTGCTCTCTTCTCTTCGCTATTACAAGACATGCCCCTTTACTGTCGTTTGGCTACAAGTGTGTTTCGGTTCTGGGCCCAACGCTGTGGTCAAAAGCGTTTTTTTCAAAGATCACTTAATGCACCCTTAAGTAAATTAAGCCTGTGTTTTAAAATAAAAGCCACATCATCGTAGCACATATCTCACTAACTAAGTTACTGTCAACCTAAAATAATCTACATGCAAAATGTTTTAATTTTTGAACAGCAGTTAGCAACTAGACCCTGTGTAGGTAATGTGCAGTGACGGTTATGTTTTATGGATGGACCTTTAGGCTTAGTTTTTGATATTTCTTTAAAATGAAAGGTAAAAGGCCATAAATAATTAGACCAGACAGACTAGATTTTTAAGGTTTACATCTTTTGATGAATTTGGATGCATTTGTGACACCAGGAAAATGCAATACAGTGTTTTATTACATTCTGATTATTTAGTTTCATTTATTTACCTCTGCCGGGTTTATTAGACATGGAATTCTTGACTTTTTCTTGAGTTTAAGACCACTGTATGTCTATATGATACATATCAATGCATTAATCACTCTGACATCTCATATGTTTTACAAGCTAATTATTTTTAATTGCATGTAAAAAATGAACCCCCTTATAATTTTGAAAGTCATTTTAGAACTGCATATGGAGTCTTGCTGATTGCGACCTACATGATTGCACTGCAAATGAGCTTGCACCAAACCACTGTGTGCATGCCACTTGTTGTTGACTACATGCTGTGTATATGTATGCATATGCATCTGAATAAAGTATGAGCATTTATATTGGCACAGTAGGGGTCTACTTGGTGCTGCGGTTGTAACCCATGCCTGTACTTATGCTCCCCGTGCTTCTCCCCTCCATGATGACCGAATACTTGTGTGGTCAAGAATGGGCCTGCAGGTTGCTAAAATAAAACTAAAAAATGAAATTATTGTATTGTTAGAGTATGGATTACAAGAAAATCTTATTTAAGTCTGTCTACTTTGTCAATTTTAATTTAGATCAATTGTGTTTTTCTAGAAATTGACAATGTTGCTTGTCATGTGTTAATTGCTATATATACAGAAATCGATGTGCTACAATTTATGTGCTTTTTTTTTCTCAATATGGTGGCTTAAGCCCGGCTCACACTGTGCAATTTTAGCCACAATTTGGCCGTCTGAGACAAATTTTGATTCTTATAATCCTAGGCTAAAATCTGTAGCCTTTGATCGGTAGTTTGACATGTTCACCGACAGCCGATTAACAAAATTCTGGCCGTGTCAGAAGATTTTGAGCATAGTCCTGCAGTGTCATCTCTTACGGCGAACAACAAACTTTCTTCGTATTTCAAGACAAGCCGTGATCAGCATTTCTGCTAGAGATTTCTTCTAAATGCCATAAACTCCTGTGCTTTCATCCTCCGCTCGCAAAATTCACCAGATATGCTGCCTTTGCTATGATAATCACCGGTTTCGCCGCTGTTTTCCTGTGAGTGTGTGGTTCTGTTTATAATATTCTCCTTAAATATGCTGGTTTTGCAGCCAGCATTTCATCCCAAGCGTGCAATGCAGCTATCAATCACTTAATAATGTGTGGATTGACGTGAAACTCGGAACAAGATTTTTTGATGCGCACCTTTTTTTAACACGTCTTGACTGTCGTACAGCATGACATCAATAAAATCAACTCAGATCCTACACGTTCGTAAAGACTGACAAGTACGATCCTAAAAGGCTTTTAAATAATGGCCTGGCTTTAGTTAAAGCTATTTCCGGTTTCAGAATGAAGAGCGATATGTACACACACGCGGTTGATAGAAGTGTTTCAGCGGTTCTTCATTCTGAAATTGAAATACAGCATATTTTATTTTAGGGGTGGGCGGTATGATATTTCTTCTTACAAAAAAGTAACAAAACTGATTTAGTCAAGAACAGTTTTGTTGTTTGAGTAACTTGAATGACAGACAGCGGGAATATTAGACTGCTCTCACTTATACGTTATACGTGTTTTTTCTTTCTCAGCTGTTTGCTTTCACTTAAGAGCCAAATACCAGGATTCTAACATATACAAGTGTGTGTATTTAACTATTCAAGGCCTATAATGTGGTAAAAATATCATTCAGAACTGTCGCGCGCTTGTGCGTCACTCCTCTCTGACAGCTCTTAACAGAGAATTAATAGCATTAATACAAACAGTCTTTCAGACAGCGCACGCATATAGCAAAATTAGTAATCTGAATGCATTTCAATAAAATAACTGTTTTTAAACCACAATGCTTATCAAATTTCTACCCGTCGACAAATGAGCCTATTTAGCGGTTAATGTTATCTACAGGTAACATTAACCCTTAAGTCCGTTTACTTTTTAGTTTAACAATAACTATCCTCACAATAAAAAGTTATTATTATTATTATTTATGCATATGCAATCTCCAAAGAAATCACCCTAGAATAATTAATTCTTTCCAAATATTTATTCAAGTCAACAAGTGAATGTCTGTATCGCAATGTCCATTTTATATGATCGTGCATCCTTAGTGTATTCACTTCCTAGCAGTTACTCAGCTAACATCTTATGGATTTTGATATTGATTTAATACAGAGACATTAACAGCGTTAGACTTTATTGTCCTTTAATCGATTATGATCTGAGATGAATGTGACCGAAGATAGATAATAACTGTGCTTTGAAGCTGTAAAACAAGGTCCTTATCTCTCCTACAAAGAGGCTCCTTTCCAAGCGACAGCTCTCCAGTGATCTCAGACTGAATTACCATATTAAGTTAAACATGGAGATTTATGCCAATGAGTGTGATTTTATGTATAGTAATGCAAACAAATGGTACAGCTGAGCCAGGCTATTGCTATTTAACTTCATCCATGTCAACCATGCTCCCACCCACACTGTCTGCCACATCTCATTGAGAGAAGGCAACATGTAGCCTCTAATTTAAAAGCAAGGTGGCAGGTATCTACAAGAAGGAACATGCATTTAGAGTTTGCTGTCACTCTTATGCATGCATAACACTGTGCCTGATTTCATAAGTACTCATTTAATTCTTCTCTTATTATAAGCCGAGATCGTCTGTGAAGTGCGCTCTCTGAAAGATGTCAACACACCAGTCAGATGAGCATTAATAATCAGATGTTTTTAATCACATCGCACTTGTCAGGAATTACACTCAAAGCAGCTGTAAATCAAAACAGAGTTGATTATAACTACCTAAATGACTGAATAAAACACAGTAATGCAATAACACTTTTGTCAAAACATTAAAAAGGAAAAAAAAAACAGTTTCGTTTGTAATAGTGGAAACGAAAATATATTCAGTTGTGTTGAGTAAACAGAGCTTGAGAAGACAAAAGCTTATTATCATTCTTTTAGCCTCACAAAATGAAAAGGAAATGACTTGAATGACTTTAACGGCTTAGCGTAGCTGTATCAAAGTTGCATCCTCTTTAAGATCAAAGATTACTCCAGGGTGTCTTGAAGCAGCTCTCACATGAGAGGTCAGATCTGTGTATACAGTACTTGCTTGCAGCCGAGCTATGAACTAGTGAGAATCTAATTTTCATTGAGCTATAATACACATCGGGCCATCTAACAATGCAAACATTTAACAAAGCTCAATTTGGGTGCCATTAACATGAATTCCACAGAGGAATGGGATAATAGAGCATGTGAGGGGGTTATTTCATTCCAGCAGTAGTAGAAATAATGAACAGCTGTCTTTTGTAGGTTAGCAGTTGGTGACGTGTGGAGCGATGTGTGTGTGTGTGTGTTTGTGTGGGGGGGGGATCATATATCACGTATGATATATGTACATACTTTTTAACAAATACCTCAACTTTTCAGACAGTGGTCACCATACGTGACCCTAAATAGACAGCAACATAACTGGCATGTTCAAGGCCCAGAAAGGTAGTAAGGACGAAGTCTAACAAGACTTGATGCTCAAGAAACATTTCTTATTATTAATATTAACCATTGAAAACGTACTTCTTTCTTTCTGCTTTATGTTTTCACACTTTGATCAATAGAACAGCGTTTATTTAAAAAGGAAGTCTAAATGTAAAAGTCCCTAGAATAAATGGTCTTGATGGCACTTCTGTGCAAGCCTGTTGGCTGTTATGTTTCCTGTCACAATTGATAAATATTGATGAAGTGCTACAGTTGTCGTTTAAGACATTTTAAAGTACTTTGTAGGCTCCTTTTGATTTTTTCCCTTTGTAGGGCGGTAAAGAAAGAATCCGTGTCATCTCTCAAGATACATTCTTGCTTTTAATAATCTGAGAAGTGATGACTACGGAGGGCCCAAACGCTCAAGCTGATGCATATAAGCCACAGCATCTCTCAGGGTGGATAAAATAACTGCTTTCTAATTTCTGGATAATAAATCTGGTCTGTATTTCCCCCAAATGCATCTTCTTGGAGCATGACAGGTCCCACCTGCAGCCATTGTTTGAGTTTCTAGTGTGTCGTGTGTTAATACTGATGACCTGTTTTCTCTGAGCTGGGCGCTCAGGAGACATCGAGGAAGCATCACACCAGATGCAGCCCTGCAGTCCACCCTCAACTGACATGTCCCCTCTCACACCCATGCCCGCACAATTAAAATTAATGTTGGAAAATGCAATTATGAATGTGAGCATGGCTCATTTAACAAACAAACAAGTTCAAAAGGATGCCATCTGTAATGTATATTTATGCAGAACAGGGTTGGAGTGGATGCATTAGTGGACTCTTGCTCTGCAAAAGGCTTCTAGAAAAGTTCTCGCCTTCTTCACCTGGTCCGTAAACTGGCGGCTGAGGGTGTTATATGTACCTTTACGATGCCAAACCTTCCAAATAAGCTTAGAGTTAATCGTCCTGCTCCTCAAAAAGACAGTTTATTGACATTTTTAATGTGGTAAAGTGAGGTGTGTGAGATTTCCTGCAGATGAATATGAAGTCTGATATTGCACATCTTCACGAATACCCCCCTTTTGTTTCCTCTTGGTGTGTTGTGAGATCCAAATTAGATGATAATTGGTCCTCTTTATGTGGCTGCAATTTAAACTATCTACATGCTTACAGGCTTTTATGCCCTCCGTTGTGCTTTAATGCTTATTGACTTGTGTTTAATATTGTATTGAATACACTGGCCTGCCCTTATTATGTATGTGGGTGGTAAAGAATTATTGCTGATTGCTAGAGTTTAAAACAAACCATTTTAATAAGCTGCGAAATTGCTACAATTCAGATATAGGAATGGCAGATAATGGCACAGTGGAACTGTACTTTTATGAAAAAGGTAAAGTAAATGACCTCTGTTAACCCTATAATAATGGAAAAAGCTGTTTGGGGCTCAGCACCAGGATGTTTAAGAGCCATTGCTTTGCTTTAAGGTAAAAATAAGTGAGAAGATGGAAACTGAGCCCCCTTCAGCAGACAAAGTCAATAAAGAAGCGCTCTGTGCCCTTCCTTTATCCAGATTCAACTTCAGGAAGATTTTTTTTCAAAGAAAAGTACTTGTGAATGGCGATCTAGATGCTGATACCACAGTTAAATCTTACTCAATTAATAATCTGTTTCATATCGGCACATTTTTGTCAGGTCATCTGTTGACTCAGCGAAAAGAAGAGAGAACACTAAACCATGCTCTCCTGCGCCCCGAGTGGACGTTGTTTAGATGCTCCCTGGGTGCACGTTTGCATTGAAATGCTCTGTTTGTCTGGCTGAACACTGGTGACTAAGGAACAAGCCGACTAATGCCACAAATACGAGCAGGAATCGGCATGGGTTGCCCACCTTGGATGAATATTTAACATTGCGTGCTGTGAGAGACCTGACTGCCACCTCTTGCATTATTTACCACATTCCGGCTTGTCTGTAATGCTCAGGCTGCGTTTGGAGTCCTCCCTCACTACCTCAATGCTTAAAGTGACCAAAAAACACCAACACTAAACAACATGGATAATGAATGTACTGAATGTAACAAAGCGTCTGTCTTCTTAGCCAGCTTGCATCTTCAGATCTGAGAGCAGCAACTTCATAAGATTGACTTTTAATCATAAAATGAAAAAAAAAAAAATCATAAATTCGTAAATCGGATATATCCACAAGTACTGCAACATAAAAACGAACCTCTACTCCTTTGGGGGGTTATCACATGTCCGCTGAAGCAGATCAATGAGTTTTGGTAACATATATATTTCTAGTTTTAAAATTATAACATAAATAACTGACTCATGGCTTCTTGGCTAACCTATGACTTGACCTGTGATGCAACTTACTTCATATGTTTAGCCAGAACTCAGTCAGTCAGTTATTTACGCTGTAATTTTAAAACTAAAAATATTTTTGTTACCAAAACCCATCGATCTGCTTCAGAGAACATGTGATAACACCCGAAGACGTATAGGTTAGTTTTACATCGCAGTACTTCTGGATATATCTGATTTACGGAGCTTCAAAATAATTGCCACTACCCACCCACATTATCAAGCTTGGAAGAGCCAGGATGTTTTTTTTTTTAAAAACTGAAAAAAAAATTATAATAAACACCTTTTAATATGGGCTAATTAAAATATTCGGGTGAGCTATTCCTTTAACAGTTTTTTAAAATACAATGTTTATTTTTTTTATTTCTGCAATTACAGTTTTCAGTGTCACATACTTTCTGATAATGTTAGAAAAAAAAACAGTTGTTCTGCTTATTTCTTTATTTCTTTATGTGAAAACCATTATACCCTTTTCCAGGATTCTAAATAGAAAGAAACAGAAATAGAAAGTTCAAAGATATTTGTTTGAAATAGCAATGTTACATTTAAAAACATTCATGTATATTCACTGAATTAAAAAAAATCTTTGTGACCCAATCAATTGAACGGTACAATATTTGTTTACTGAGTATACATTAGAATAAAATACAATCTCGCTTTCTTGCACATTTATGATTTAATTTATGAACAGTAAATAAAGTTGTACACATTTGTTTATAAATCTTTCCTTTACAGAAAGCTGTGCCTTTCAGTTGATTTCATGGGGTCTTTAAAAGAGCTGCTGATCTCAGGTGTGTCTGTGCAGACAGAAGTGGCTTCATTTTAGGCGATGTAACTGATGATCAGTCCATTGAGCATCAGGATGTTTCCTTCTGCCCAGTTCTCCATGGCCCATCACTCCTCATTTGATCTGTTGCTTGAAATCAAGTGAAAAATATCAGGACACTCACTCCATTAAGCTCTCTCTGTGCATCAAAGGTGCGAGGTGTATGTGTGTATGTACTGTAGGAGCAAAAAAGAGAGATAAAGACGGACTGGAAAAGTAGGACCATTTGAAAAAGATTATGTGCTTAAGAAGTAAAACGTGAAGATGTGGAATAAGAGACTTTGAGGTGTTGAGGTCTTCCACCTCTCTCACGTCTTGGTTATCAACTGCATTTCTTAATTCGGCAGTGAGGGTCTCTCAAGAGCAGGTACAACTTTTTTTTCACAAGAGCCACTGTCAGTCTGGTTGTGAAAGGCTGCCCATTGCTGTGTCCATGTCTAAACTGATATAGCTCAATGGCAGAAAAACCGAACTATCCAAAAGAAGGAAAAAAAAAAACTGAACCACTATATGTTTTATTTAAAAGGATAGTTCATCCAAAAAAAAATCATAATTTATTCACCTTGATGTGAATTTCATACCTGTATGAATTTCTTACTTATGTTTTTTTTAAGACTGTGAACAAACAGTTGCTGGTATGAAAAAAGAAAAAGAAGAAAATATAAAAGCTATCTATTTAAATTCTGAACTGCCTTTTGATCAAAGAACGCTGAAAAATATATCAGTTTTCACAAAATATCAAGCAGCACAACTGTTTTCAACCTTGAAAATAATGTAAAAAAAATTAGTACATGTTAAATAAGCCTTTCAAATATAAAGCATTTTACTGTACATTTAATTCAATTTTCATAATTCAAACACTTTTTGCAAAACAAAACGCACAATCATCTATGTGACACACAAAAATCTAAAAGGAATGAATAACATGGTAAGTTGTTTGGGAATGTTTGCTTTTGAGATATGTTTGTGATATTTTCAAGAGATGTGTGCCATTTTGCATTTTGTATGTGCAGTTCTTGGATTTGTGTGAAGTTTGGAGAAAAAGATGCAAAGTTAAGAAGCTGGAAAAAAAAGTATGTCCCTGCTTCAGCGGAAATAGCTGAAAACCCCTGGATTTACATTTTTTCAGATTGCAGTACCAGCATAATGTTTCTGACCTATGATATAGTCATGTAGATTTAAGCATCAAAATGTTACTGTATCACAACAGATGTAAAGTAGCAGAAAATAAATAATTAACTGCAGGAGTAATCTCAAGATGCAGAAAAAGAGACTTGGTGGACATCAGACAATTATTCTGTTTCCATGGCAATAGACATTGACTTGATGACATGGCAGCTTGTTCTCAATTACCTGCATTAATCTGTTTTGCCAAAACAAGCGGTCTTGTTTATTTTCGTTGTTGAGAATATGTGTGTGTGTGTGTGTGTGTGTGCAGTAACGACTTTAGATCTTAGAGGTGATGTCATCAGTGTGATTTCAGTTACGCAGGCTATACACATCTAGAGTTGACCCCAAAATTGCATACTGTTTAGTAGGTATATAGGTTAAGAATTACTTTGTGACCAGTGAAATGAAACTGGGTAAGTTTGCCATAAGTCACTTCACTCTAATTCATCTGTACTTTTAGCCTTCTGTTTTATAAATACAGAATTCGGACATACTACTGATCTCAGATATTTTTTCACCTGTTGTATGGGTGCAGTATAGTGCAGTAAAACAAGTCGGCAGAAAATAAGGAAAAAAGCAGTTTTGCGTCTCACCCACTCTTTAATGTGCAAGAAGATCATTTTCATTTCATTTGAGTCTGTCGCTCTGAAATGGAAAGCTCTTAAATACATTTCCCACACCTCTTCAGTCTGCTCTGCTTAAAGGATGTCTGCTGTTATAGACTAGATGCCACATAGTCGGACTGAGCCGAGTTTCTCCCTCAAGCAGTGAAACGATGCAGGAGTTCATCACGGCACTGATTAAACGGGTCAGAGCTCTGATTATTATGAATTTCACTCCCAATCCACAGAAAATCACTTTGACCCCTCTGCATATCCTTAATTGCTCACTAGGTTTTGATTATGCATTTACCGTCTGATATGGGTCATTTGAGATGTTGTGTCATAGAGGTGCAGGACTCAAAGAGAGGTAGAAATGCGAGTATGCTTGGGAAAAGTGACTCATTTGCAGTTTGCACTGCTCTGCGTGGGTGAACTCAAAATGAGTTCAAGAAAGCGTCCAGGCTGCTTTTATTCATTGAGTGTTCTGTCCCACGCATCTTTTCATATCTACTCACTCATGTGAGTGAGGAAGGACTTTTTTATGTAAATATCAGAAAATGTTCATTATACAGCGTGAGTAAATGTGTGGCAATGGGTCTCATTCACTGTTGCTAAAACACCTTTATGGCTGAACCACTGATGTCACATGGACTATAATGATTTCCTTGCTACTTTGCTGGCCCTTGAACGTGTCAGCTCATTGCTGTCTATACGGGGTCAGAAAACTTTGACTTCAACTGTGAATTCATCAAAAATATCTTTATTTATGTTCATTTAATTTGTTAACACGAACAAAGGTCTTACGGTTTCGAAACGATGTAAGGGGCAGTAATTTATGATAGAATTTACATTTTTGCATGAGCTACATTTCTAGATTTTATAATACAATTTGAAACAAATTTAAAGCAGCGCAAATTTATCCCGTTGGCCTTAAACATAAATAATTTTGTGCCATTATAAATTTTGCCAGAAACGTCAACACAATGCACTTTTTTTAATGGAAATACAAAAATTCAGATGTTCGATCTATCCCATGCAGCAAAGTACATTTTTAAATAGAAATAAAAAAAATGCTCAAAGACGTATTTGCTAAAATATGCTTCAAACGTTATTTATATTTATATTTATAAAATATTTATATTTTTACCGATATAATTTTTTGGCAATTTTTATATTCTTGAAAATACATTTTTTAAATAAAACTGTGCAAGAAAATAAAGTCATTTGCATTAAAATACTTTTATGTACAGTCAGATTTACACCTTGTCTAGTTTTAATGTTTTTAGAAACATGACTAAACACATTAAAACTTAAAATAAACGCCTCGTTGTATGAATGGTGTACTTACACAAAAGACAAATGCATTTTTGTTGCGTCCCGTGTAGACAAACTTAGGTTTTGTGACGTGACCAACAGTAGTTGCACCAAAGTAGATACACTGTTTATAGATATACGTTGTGAACATATAATGTTCTAAAAAAATTACATGTAAAGAAAATAACATGATAAATAATTACAAATCTAGTTTTGGTCTTGAAGATACCATCCACAAATGTAGGCCACTGACTGGAAATGTTTTTCTTGCCCATGAAGTACATGTTGTAATAAATTTTGGTATGTGAGGGCTGAAATGTGTTTTCAAAATGAAAAATATATCTTATTTAGCTGCACTGTGTACAACATACATTTAAATATTTTAACTGCTGTTTGCTATATTTCCATGACTTTTAAGAATGTCGCATTTGATTTTATTTGAATATCTTGCTGTGTACAAGGGTAGGTTTGCAGAATATGAATGCCTGTGCACAAATCTTCTGTATTCTAAGATTTTTTTGGCATTTATGCCGATAAAACTGTAGTCACATACCCTCGTTATTCATCAACAAAACTACAGTATGCGCATACACACCTGTTATGACTTTGGGGAGGATTTTTTTCTTGTAAGTACGCATCTTGTCAGAAAACTCTAGTGAATGAGACCCAATATTTGTGTGGTCACAGAGGTGGACTATGCTGCTCTGCCTCCTGCAGTGGTTCAGTTATCTATGAGAATTGTGCTCATGGGTGGAAACTGTTGTCAGTAAACAATGCAAAGCCTCAATCGAGGCTTTTCCCTCAGAGCTTTTAGAGGCTTAGAGAGGATGCAGCGTTTATTGGTGGCTGAGAAGGCAGACCGCTACAAACTTGAGGGAGATGAATGCACGCAGAGACGAGGATTAAGAAGTGTCTGGGAGGAATGACAAATCCCAGATTTCTCTTTTAATGCAGAAAGAAGCCGTTAACGCTGCTCTTGACGAGGTGTAAATGCAGAGCGCATTTGGCAACGCAAATCAAAGTGAGCCAGACCACATGGCGATGCAAAGTGTGCCGGTATGCGTGAGTTATGTAATGTCTTTGCCGAAGTGTGGATATGTATAAACTTGGTATATCAGCTATGCAATTCTTCACTTCCATTCGTGTGTCAAATCAACATGTTCTCATACAGTAGTGCATAGGAATTAGATAGTGTGTGTGTGTGTGTGTGTGTGTGAATTCGTGCAGAAAAAGTTTAGTATGTATGACTTTTGGCATGGACTGGTCTAAGACCCCATTTCCATTACAGCACCTTCAAAAATATACCTAACATTAAAATAGGTTGATACTAACCAATGTGAAGCAAATGCCCTCTTAACACATTTTACCTCCATGATAGATAGTCTCAACAGAACATGGTTATTTTCACCTTGTCTGTCTTAATATTGTGTGCCATTCAGATTTGAACTGAGATTTCGAATTCAGTGAGAAACAGGAGACAGAATTGCATTTATGCAATTATGTAGCGGCATTACTGCATTTCTCAATTTGAATATTTCATCAGATTTGCAGAATATTGCAATATCTGCAATCAGAGCTTTTTTGATCAATATATGCAAAAGCCTCTAAAAGTCATCTAGGTCAAAAAAAAGATAATGATGCTGAGTGAATTCTCTCCACTCATAGTGTATGTTCACCAAGTACTTTCACTTCAAATGTGCTAAATGCCAACCTCAAGCCACTAAAAAAGTACCAGTGCTTACATAGAAACCTATACAGTGTAGCTAGAAAGAAATGCTATCTATTTCAACTCTATTTGAACTCTTCATATTTTCTTTGCAGCTGTATTTTCTTTGCTTAATTTCCTCAACATGGCAACCAGGCTCACTATTTCTACATTATGCAAAGAATTCAGATGAGCTGAAAGCATGCAAACTGGAGCTGCGCGATATCTCTATTGAGATATTCTGTTCAAATAATATAGTGTAATATAGTCTTTCATGTGATCGCTTACGCTGTGTCCTGTGAAAACCTTGAGAAGTGACATTCTCTTGACTTGTGTCTCATAAATTCTGATGTAAAAAAATGATATTAATCGTGATTGTATTTTTGAGCAAAATATTCATGATTGACTATTTAAACTTTATTGGTCATCCCTATTTTATATTTGGTTTTTATGTGTCATCGTATTTAACTAGGCCAGGATGGAAGAACATTTCATTATTTTCAAGCAATGCATCACCTGTTGAATTTCTTTGAAACACAGTTTTATTAAAATACCTTTCCCTGTCATTCCAATTCAGCTTGTGAGCTGCATTGCAGTGCATTCACCTTTGAGAATGTGTGTGTGTGTGTTTGCAGCAAGCTAATTACGTCATTCTTGTCTGCCACAAATCCCAGCCTCAGCTGGTGCACGTGTGCAGCTGGAGCTCAGCTAGGAAGGCCTGGCAACGCATTGTGTGCGTTTGCAGAGCTGTGAACGTTTCAAGGAGCCCAGGGCCGCCGTCACATGATCGTGCATTTTATAAATGCACAAGTCAAGGGTGCTAAGTGCTACGCTCTGCAAAATAAATTCACGAATGTAAAGAAAAGTGTTTTACTGGAAGGACACGCTCATGCAAAAGATCACTTCGTCCATCTAAAGGCCATCATGGTGATGTTCTCTTGCAGATTTAATTTTCAAATACTCCATCGACAAAGGAACTTAATTTCATGCCTCATTAGGTTTATTTGTAATGAAAAGGAAAGGGAAAGTACTGATGATAACTGGGACGGGAACCTCAGGTGCCCTTAGAAGTGAGATCTTGGAGTCCCATTTATTTCTGTGTAAGGACTGACCAGCAGAGAAATGCACCTTTCACTTTGACAGAAACTCTGCTATTCTGAGCTTCCTCCTATTATAGTGTACAGTATGTGGCACATTCCGTGAACAGGATGCAGGATAGGACCCGAAAAAAGTTGAAGTAAATATTTTCTTTTCAGTAAATGAAATGGAAAGTCACTGGGATGGAAAGAACTTCCTTAACCCTCAGCAAAAAAGGTGATTGATAGCTTCAGGGCCAAACTAAATTAATTATGATATTATAAATAAAGTTTGACATTTTTGTGACCTTCATGATAAAATAGTATTCTAAAAGCATTATTTATATTATGTTTTGGTCTTTATTAGCTAATACCTAGTTAGAACTATTAAACTATTTTATAGTACACTGTTATTTAAAAAATATTGACCAATCACCATTTAATGTTTAAAACCACTTAATTGATATGTTCTTTTAAATAATATTTTAAGACTACGTGCACACATCATACATCATAAACTCTGGGATTTGTGCAAGAATGGTTAAAAAAAGTGTACAATAATCTTAAAGGAATTACTCCCCCCAAAAATTAACTTTTTGTCATTAATTACCCCCACGTCGTTCCAAACCCGTCAGAATACTCCATCTTCCATCAGTGGTTCAATCTGAATGTTATGAAGATATGATAATACATTTTGTATGCAATTAAATAAAAATAATAACTTTGTTCAATAATTAATCTCCTCTGTGTCTCACCTAAATCACTGTAGCGCCATTTTGGAGAATATTCACTGAACTCTGTTGTAGATGACAGAAGAGTGTATGTAGTTTGCGCCCTGTGAATATTCTCCAAAATGGTGCTACTGTCAAGTGGAGAGACACAGAGGAGACAATTATTGAATATAGTCATTATATTCTCATCGCTTTATAAAATTGAATGAACTGAATGTACCACTGATGGCAGAAAATAGTAATTGTTTGGCAGTCAATGGGACAGTCACAAGCCTCCCGGGTTTTCATCTAAAATATCTTAAATTGTGTTCCAAAGACAAGCAAAGCTTTGAAGGGTTTGGAATGATGTGGGGGTAAGCGATTTTTACTAATCGATGGAGTCTCGCTTTAAGAAGTGCCATTTCAGCTGATAGTTACTGAATTGACTTTAATGTCTTTCTGTTTGGACCCATCATCAGGCGTATTGCTCTACAGCTGTCAGTCAATCGCTTGTTGAGAGGATCAGGGGAGCTCTGGGAGAAATCTAGTGCTGGACAGGACAACATCGTCAGTCTTGATCAATATCCCAGACATCTTGTGGACAGACCAAGTAGGAATAGGGGTGCTTTGAGTTAAAGTGGAAGAAATTATTTGTGAGAATTAAATGGCGTCTTGTGGTTTTCAGAGGCAGCGATGAATATTTGCATATTTATGTCAGAGATATTTAAAAAGAAATGCTCCTCAACAGGGGGTAGTTTTAGAGATGTAAGGGCAATTTGGAATTCAAAATAAGGGAAGTTTCAAACACCATGCATCTGATTTCAGCAGGCTAAATGTTTTAGTAGACTAAAAGAGGATTTTAAGGACACCATTTACTGATATTAATTTTACCTAAAAACTTTTAGTCAACGTTAATAAATGAAAAGTTCCAATTATATTAAAACAGAAAACTTTGTATTGTAAAATTAACAAGGCGCATTTTTACAGTATTTGGATGAAGTAAATGAAGTCTGCATTTCAACACACACACACACACACACACACACACGTATTTATATATATACGTACTATGTCTGTATATTTATTATGTATATAAAAAGACACACATATACAGTATATATTCAGAAAATGTATTTACATGTATTTTCATATATATATTTACATTCATATAATTTATATAAAAATATATAGATATATAAAAATATATAAACATAACACATTTTTATTAAATGTATATGTGCATGTGTGCCCATTTACATATACATAATAAATTATGCACAGTACACACACATATATTTTGTACACAAAAACTTTCATTTTGGATGCAATTAATTGCAATTATTCCAAGCTCTGCCTGAATACTCAATTCTGATTGGCTGGCAGGTATGCCATTTCAAGTCAGTTTAATCAACGTTTCATATTAATGCACTGCTTTAATTGGTAACACACAAACACTCTTTGTGTCACACACAAACAAACTTTTCAACGATGCCCCGTGCTATAAAATAACTGTCACGTGGTGGTTAGCATGAGAGCATGCAACGAGTATGAAAACACTTTAATGTTCTCTGAGATGAAATAAACAATATCTTTACAGGCAGGCAGGCAGACAGGACAAAAACCACACGCACATTAAAGACGAGAACCGACGAATACACAGGATCAAACTAGATACAAACAGGAAATCACTAAATTAACTAGACACAGGTGAAGACAATGACAATATTAACAAAAGTAGGTCACACGGAACACGTGGCACACGACAAAACCAACAGAGTCCAAAGACGTGACAATAACCTATTAATACTAGATGGCTACATTGTATTTCCCAGTAAACTTTATTTTTTTTATTTATTTATTTATTTTTTTGAATTAACTAAACACAGCTTGATTGTTTGTACAGAGACGGACAGACACGGGTAGCGCACACACAGTTGTATCTTTCTCGATCGGGAATTAATTCAAATAATTCATTCAAATAAATGCGATATTACCACACTATTTCATCTCTATGTCTTATATGTAGTGGACAGAATGTTAGTGCAAAGAAGACCCAACTGACGAAAATAATCGTCACTTTTACACTTGCACTTTGTGTAAGCAGTTCTTAGCCTCTACATTGTGTATTTAAAATCCTTTAATGCATGGCTAGCCATTGATTATGCCTTACTTAATCATTGCCCAGACTGATGATATATATATATATGTATATAAAATCAATCTGAAATGTATGATTTGTAGTATAATACCAGCTCTAGTAAGTTTCAGTTAGTGGCCTATTGTGCTACTGTTTACGACCTGAAGGGAACTTAAGAATTGCTCTAATTTGTGTTCAGCACACCACTTAGAAGAGTTCAGATAGGGGTTGATTGATGAACAGCGGTATGAATAAGCAAGTATGAAATAGGTGAGTTCTGATTTGTGTTTTACTGTGACCTTTTTTTCATGTACAGCTTTCTTATCAGCAGAAATACAGATACGAGGATTAAATGGAGGCAAAAGGCTGATTTGTTATTCAGAGGCCTTGCTGCTCAGAGACGAACAAAACAGTGTGATTCATTCGTTCTCGTAAGTGGAGTATTCCTGCGAGTCTTCTTTGGTTTATTTAGAAGGACTATTGTGGAGCTCTCAAATGAAGGTTAATGAATGTACATTTCTATTTCTTGGCCGATCTTTGAGTTTCTACACCGGGCTTTTACCAAAAATCCACCACACTGAACCGTAGGTCTAACCCAGGTCAAATGGAGTGTTTAACGTCAGCCGGCTTGAAAATATAGAGCAGATATTATGCTCTACTGCATGCATCCTGTATATATCAGCTGGCATCGACGCATGAATATTAATCATTTCGTTAATCGCCTGCTGTTGTATTTAAGGGCCGTTGAATTCGTTATTCATGGGGCCGTGGCCCAGTATCCAGTGTTTCCTGTGGGGCTGTTAACTGAGAGTCTGGTGAAGGTGAATCAGGCAGGATGAGTGAGTTGAGGAGTGCTGTGAGGCCACTGGAACGTGCCTGGACGTTACCACAGGCTGAATGTAATTTTCTAAATCACTCATGTGTGCACACTCACACTTACACACACACTGTCTTTCCTGCTCTCTCTCTCTGTCGCTCTCTGCACTCTCGCTGTGTTTCCCTCACACAGCCATTTCTCTTTATAAGAACAGGGAAGAGACACTGTTGCAGAGAAATCCATGATTGAGTGTGATGATGAAAAATATTTTAATTACTTCAAAGGGAAAAAAAAGCTGTCTTCAGTTTTTCTGTGTGCCATGATTAGTCTGTTTACAGCTTTGCAAGGCGGCACTGTTTTTTGGAGGATGAGGGATAATTTGTTGATTGCTAACAAGTATGATGTCATTGTAGTATTTGACGGTGCCGTACTGTGATTGGTCTTCTTTCTTATGTGCATATTTGCATACCGAATTATGACGGCCATCTATTCTGTACGCACATTTAACAGTTTATAGAGCACATTAGTGTTCTCCCCACTATGGAAAAATTCAGAGGCCAAATGTTTTTCTCTAGAATGGTTTTTACTGCACAGTGACTCTGTGTTGATTCTGAAGTATAGCCCAGGGGCTTTGCTAGACTCTTTTACTGGGGCACGAGCCTCAGTGAAATTCCATTTTGCCCCAATAAAATATCACTGATAAATCTCTGTGTCAGTGGGACTGACTATACCAATCTGAAAAAAATTTATCTGATAATATTTGAACAATCATGCCATTTGTTTAGTCATTCAGCTGGTTAGAATCAGAATCACTCTTCTGATATAATTGGTTTGCAAAAAGAAATTGTTTATGATTCGGTTTAATTCATTCGGACAGTTCGTTCCCAAATTGAATTGTTTGCAATTTCTCATGAGGTTTCTTAATAGGGGTTGGGGAAATACTGGTAGACATCGGGAAAACGTTGAGTCTTGGACTTTCATCTTGATCTTGGTTACACACTCACATGATGTTGCTGTTCTTAATGATAGTATGTGTTTGCAGTTTGAAACGCAATCACTTGAAATGTCCATCTTTGCAAGTATCCTTGTAAAAACAGTAATTTAGGTCTTAAGTGAAAGCAAAAAGCTGAGAAGGAAAACATGTGTAACAGTATATTGGAGATCTTGTAGTGACAGCAGTGTAATATTCCTGCTGTCCGTCATTCATGTTAATCAAACAACAAAACAGAAAATGTCTCACTGTTCTGGCCATATCACTTTTGTAAGTTTAATAAGAAGAAATAGATATTTAATTACACAGTGGTTTTATACGTTTGATTGCTTTATGCAGTGTATATAGCATTTCTTATTTATTTGTTGTACTGTAGTATTTAATTTTGTCCTATTGCTACCAGTTAGTTTCTTATTCTTTAGTTGTTGTTGTTTCTAAATTTAGACTGATTTTTAGAAATTTCTATTATTTTTATATATTAAAGACCTTATCGTTACCATGAAATAAATTGCTGATATCGTGATTATATCATCCACCCCTTTGCAATAGCAAGATATTTTTAAAACAGAAAACAAAAAGAGTGCAGGATGATATGGTTATTTACCACCAATCCATTGTAGAATACAAAGCTTCCAAATGTCTTCTAACATTTTTCAATGATGAAGCAGCACATGCTGCTTGTAAAAATATTCTTTTTCTTGCAAGCAATGGTAGTTTGCATGTTTATAGGACTTATGGGACAGCCTTTGTGTGTATCAGACAGGGAGACAGGAAGTTATAGTTTGTCATAAACAAGAAACTCTGGTCCCTCACCAGTTTCCGAGTGTGGTTTAGCTTGCAGGCACTGGCTCTCTGTGCATCTAATGAAGGCTACATTTACCAGGAAAAGAACCTACCCAGCAGCCCCTGAGCTAGGTCGTATTTGGTCACTGCGTGCGTGGGGCAACTCGCTGTCATCTTTCTCTCCATTGTTCTTGCTCTTTCGTTTGTGAACCGTGCACATGCACTGTCATGGCGTCACACTTCTTCTAATGACACAGCTGAATCTTCCCTCTGGCGTGAGCGAATGACATGGTTCTCCATGGCTTGCTGACCGATCTATTTTAGACCAACTGCATATCAGGCAACCAAAACCTCATTCTCCAATCTCCCAATTAGCTTTTTTTGTGAGATTTAAGCTTCCATTACGCAGCATGACTAACTGCTATCATTATTAATCTCATAATTAAAGGATATTATACAGTCATTTTTAAATGTGAGCTCTTGAAAACCAAATCGCATTTGATTGAATTATGTCTGGAGTGTGGGTGTGTGAATAAATTTGAAGGAACTGAATGTTTATTATGAATCTATTATGAGTTTAATAATTAAATCCCCAATTATCACATTGGGCCTGTTGTGGATCCAACCGTACTATTGTTGCTTGGTATTTTTTGGCTGGTAATGTTGCTGTCACTCATGGATTTCTTTCCACTGTAAATTCTTTTTGGCCGCTGCAGTTCTCGTCACTAGCTTCTAACTTATGTTCCTGCAGTGACTGGTAAATGCACGAAAGATGGGCCGTGTCAAGAATTTAGTACACAGCAATATTCAGCTCCGGTGAGTATTTATGATGCGTCGTGTGCCAGTGACCTTCTTTCCGTCATCATGCAGCAAAAAGATGGGCGTAATTGGTGAATAACAAGGTTCAATTGATTTGGAATGAGTCGGTCCCTCTTGGCAACTGGACAGCAGACATTTATCACTGGATGGGCTTTGGGCAGCTGTGTAAGTATATTGAATTCTGGCCTCCTGTCTGCAACGAGCCCCAAGGGCCGTGTGGAAGTTTAGATTTTCGGTCCAAACTTATGTCTGCTGCCACGCTGGATTTTTAGCTATGCCTTGAGACATTTATTCTGTGGGTACACTGAGTGCCATTCTAGCTGAAAAGACCAAAATAGCTGGTCAACATTGGATGTATTAGCATGTGTAGCATGTGCTTTGGATTCTGGTCTTCAGGGATTGTGTTCAAGCTTTGTAACTAGAACACCATGTTCAACCACTAAACTTGCTAGTGAACAACATGGCTTTACTGGTCCACCAAGTACTAATCCACATCAGATACTAGTAAACTAATAAACTATACCAGTATATGTATTTTTTCTCAGACATGTTCTACAGAATCAACCAATCATGGTACATGAAGAGGTAGGATCTACAGAGAACTGCCAAATAAATGGAAATACGCATATATATAGGTGTGTTTATTCTGAAGCAGCACTGTCGTTGTATGACATAATTTGGTTGGTTATGTACAATGCCTGCATATTATTGGACAAACTACTTTTTAGTCATTACTTTCAGTAAATATGAAACCAAACCAGAATATTTTAAGAAATATAGATATAGATATACTCGGGAAAAAGAGGATCTATGGTCACCTTATATATATATATATATATATATATATATATATATATATATATATATATATATATATATATATATATATATATTTTGTATGTATTAAATTGATAAAAAATTTGTACAGACATACTACCAAAGATTTCTGTCAAGTAAATGTTGTTCATCAAAGAATCCAAATAATTTAGTTTCCACATAAATATTAAGCAAAACAATTGGTTTCAACATTGATAATAAATAAGAAATGTTTCTTGAGCACCAAATCAGCATATTAGCCTGATTCCTGAAGGAAGACTGGCATTATGCCAGGACTAAATTACACTTTAAAATATTAAAATAGGAAGCAATCATTTTAAATTGTGATCATTTTCCCCAAATTTACTGTTTAAATACACATAACCATGATGAGCAAGCATCTTTTACAGACAATTAAAATCTTACCAAACTTTCAAACAGTAGTATTTAAATAAACACTGCTGTATGGCTTGGCTTGGTAGGATGGATAAGATATGCTTGTATTTTCCACAGGAAGGGCCAGTGTTGAATGCTAGGATTACTCATCTTGCATTACACAGACAGAAAAGCAGCAAGGTCAAGAGGCGTTATGCTCTAAATGGAAAAATACAACCTTGTTGCCTGTTTGTATCGTAGTCCACAACCATGAAAGGTCAGAGTTGTATTGACTCATGTGACTGTTGAAGGAAGCCACACAGTGTGAGTAGCACGCAGTATATCAAACACACGTCCTCCTCCTAGCCGTCTCTTACATGCCATCAGAGCGTGGCATCAGTCCATCCACCATTGTGTGACAGCACGCTGCCTACACAGTGATACTGATATTACTTTACAGCGAGTCGGAGTCGAGCAGGCATCGTTCCATGCATTGCCAGCATATTGCTGTGAGTGTAATCTTTCACTTGTGATGATGGCTGTTAAATCATCGTCACAGCCGTTACTTGCCGACGTTTTTTTTTTTTGAGTTCTAGCAGATTGCTTTTTAAAACAGTATATAGTATTGCTTGGCAATAAATTAATCATCAAGGTGCTTTTTCAGAAAGTTGCACTTTCTTTCGAGAGTTTTAGTTTGCTTAAGTTGACACCAACACAGCGTAATCCTACCTCTGGTGGCGCGTGGACCCCAGGCGCCCAGAAACCAGATGAAGAGCAGGCACGTTCCCTCATGTGTCCTGTAGAGCATCTGCAGCCGTCCTGCTCGCCTTCACTGTAAAAGCAAAGTCCTGTTCCTCACTGACTGCTCCTCCTGTTGCCATTAACAGGTCAAGTTCTTTCGGGCGTGAAAAGTCTGCCTGGAAATGCATGTCACTCAATAACCTCAGCGTATAAACCTAAATCGGTTGAAGTTATTGCACGTATAACTTCAGTGGATAGTAGAGCATATGATTCCTTACCATGACGGTCCAGTGCAGCTTTATTGATTGAATTTCTCTCCTCTGAATCTCAATGAGTGACCACCTGTGAGCAAGGTATATAGGGACGAGAGAGCTACATTTGAAGAGGAAGAATGATTTGACCGTAACAGATACACTGCAAACTTGATGCATAGGCATATATAAAACTTGTTGAAGGGTAGTAGTATTTATGGCTCACTTGGTATCTAAAACATGAATAAAATACCTTTCAACAACTTTAAGAAATTTATCCTGACCAAAAAAAGTCAAAAACAATATAGTGTTACTGCCTAGAAATGACCTGTCTGTCTATAAACTTTGGTGTGCTGGAAGAGAAAGAGACTTTGGGATCTCAATCGAACTGTTATGAATAAACAATGACCCAATCCCCATTCATAATGTAAGTGTACTATGGAGGGTTCATTCCCTGGTCAGGAGGATGTGCATTCAGCCTGAAATAACCATACACTGCCCACAGATCCTGACGTTTTTTTTCTTTTTTTTATGTTGGCCTGTGAATGGAGTGGTAGTCCAATGATTCAGGATTCTGAGATGTATTGATACAAAAAAGAAAGGCTTGGAACTTGGATTAATATAAACTACAATTTATACCATTATTACAATTTAAATGAGCTATAAACAATTTTTGGGAGGAGCACTCGCTGATAATTAACCCGGCTGGCTTGTCGTTTCCTAATCATGCCATTATCCAACCAGAGCAACAGAAGCCTCCTATAAATTCACACAACCCTTTTCCCTCGATATCTCTTTCATAGCATCCCTCCACAACCCCAATCTCCATTCCTCCTAGTTCTACTATTCCCTCTCGGGGAAGGGGGGGCACTCAGGGATCAGGTTGGACGCCGAGCCCTGTCTGCTTTTCATGGACAAAAGGAAAAAACTCTGGACTCAGTAGTCCGCCGAGTTCTGAGCCCTCTCCCTGACAGCACGCCAAACACGCTTACTTTTAACGCTACTATGATTGATTATATATAAGTGCGAACTCGTGAAATAGCTGTTTTATACATACTGTGTGTGTGTGTGTGTGTATATATATATATATATATATATATATATATATATATATATATATATATACACTCACAGGGCTGTTTTCTAATACCTGATTGACAGGTTAGAGAAGCGCTTAGCTCCAAGCTGCCAAGGGATGGTGCACTTGTGAGTGTTTGTGATGGCCAGTAGCAGCGATGGTTGGGGAGTTTAAATGAGACAGTGATAAAAAGGAGGCCCCTAGCCTGAAGAGAAGGAGAAAAATGTCAGCAGGAAGAAGAAGCGTCTTTTCTTGAGATTGGAAGTGCACAACTACAGGCCTCAGATCAGCATGACCAAACCAACAGTTTTAATATAGAACTGAAGTCTTCATTCTCCTTTTATGTCTTCTGGTAGCCAATGTTGATATTTGAAATCACCAAAACAAAAACACTCCTACCTCAAAAGGATCTAAGCCCTATTTTCATTAATGTATATAATTAATAGATTTATTTTAGGCTGCCTTTATGACCTTTTGGATTGAAAGAAAATAATTATTTGAAAGAAAATGAGAGCAAGTAAATGATGACAATAATTTCCATGGTTGGGTGAACTTTTCCTTTAAAATGAAATTGAATAAAATAAACTAAAATTAAACTGATATACTTAGTTTTGTGATTTTTATTTAATTTTTAATTATTATTAACTAGTTTATGTATTATAAAATTATTATTGAGTTAACGAATCAATCGGTTTCTTAAAAAAAGATCAGAAAAAAACATTGTGAAAAAAATCTGTGAAATTTTAGAAGGTTTTTTTTTATTTGTTTGTTTTTTTACACCTCTGCACATGGTGGTCTTTGACTGATCTGAATGTATGCATGAATCATTATGATTTCCTTAAGCAATTTGGCTTTTTTTATGTTACCTCCCACCCTTCTGATTGGTGTAGTGCTGAGATGCAGGAATAATCCAATCATGGCAAGAGGATGCACATCAACATCTGTCTAATCCCATTCTGAATGGGGATTAGGTAGATAGCATGCTTTAAGCAGCATGCAGTAATATGATGCAGTGGCTGGCCAGACCTCTTGGACTCGTGGTTTCAGGTGGACCGTATAAGAAGGAGATACATATTGCAGAGACGGAAACATAGACAACCCGTGGCTTATCTGAAATCCAAACAACAGCCATATGAGAGGCCTCTCTTAGTTTGGCCTTTAGGGTGAGTGGTGGAAATGCCAGGAGACTGCGAGTTTTCAAGCGCAGGCCTCTTCTGAAGCCCACTTATCTGATAAAAAAGCTGGACAGACGCCCGCTCTTAAGGTCAGATGGAAAATCATACCGCGACCCTGCTGCTCTGCACCAGGCGACTGCGGTACTTTTGTCATTGTTTTCTTTTGAATCAGCCACTACTGATAGGCAGAGCCAGAGAACACAATCTAAAGACCTAATCTGCCATCATTGCTTTATTTCTTTTTGAATAGTGTCTTTACTTGCGCCTTTGGGTGAATTGGGTTTTATTTAAGCCTTCATGTTTTAGCTCTGCTATCTGTTGAGGATCCGTAGGAAATTCTGGGCCTACACATTGTGAAGGCAAGACAGTATCAAAAAATAGGCCATGGTTTGATACCGTGAACATCCAACCTGACACATCTAGAACAGTGTTTCCTAACTGTTTTATCTTACAGCCACACAGCGCCATCACAGCTTCATTGACACCAAACCAGAAATGTGCTTGTGTTAACTCCTACTTAATATCATCCTGAATGATTACAAATGTTCTTAAAATGACCATTATTGCAATGATTCGCAAAAAAAAAAAAAAAATCTATATTATGGTTTAACGGACTTGAGCTTCCTCTGAAATGGAAGCAGTCTGGAAAAGTACCCATTATTCATTCATACAGTTATTTTTATTTGTACAAATTATGTTTTTACAGTTATCAATGTTAATTATTATAAATAATTTTTACTGACCTAATATTTTTTTTAATCATTACTTCTGGCTTATGTATGTATGTATTTGCTTATTTATTTTCTTAATTATTTTTATAATATTAATTATTATAAATTCTAAAAGGATTCAAAAATAAATAATCATGATTTATTTCAGTTTTATTTCATATGTTTTATTTCAGTTTATTTCATATGTATTATTTCTTTTAAAATATATATTTTATACATGATTTCATCTAGAAATGTTTTTATTATTATTATTATTATTATTATTATTATTATTTCTTCTAGTCTTGACAGCTCTATTATTTTAAGTCCTAAATTCACACATTTACACAATTATATATATATATATATATATATATATATATATATATATATATATATATATATATATATATATATATATATATATATTTATCCCTACAATTTTAAATTTTTATTCATTATTAAACATTCTTGTAATTTCTTGACAGCTCTAACATTTCTATAGTCATAAATTTTATTTATATATTAAACAGTATAAATTAAACAGGTTCAGGGTTCAAAGCGCATGAGAAACACTGACCTAGAGTAAGCTTGAAGCAATAACAGGCGGGCAAGATGTTGATACAGTGTTTTGTATGCATTTATATTCAAGCATTTTTATTCGAGAAACAAACACAATACCTCAAGGCATGCTGTTTCCGTCTGATATGAGTGTACTGCTCCAGATTTACCTTAGTGAACTATTTTTTTTCTGTCCATAAGTCAACGTATCCTTTATCTTTTACTTGTAAACTCATTGCCTCTGAATTGATTGAAGTCGGCAAGTAGTGTACTATAAAATCATGCTTTGCATACAAATGATCAAAGTACAAACTAGCAGAGAGAATCTGGCAGACAAGAGTGGGCGGCAGCCACTCTCAAAGAAATCAATGACAAAACATTGTGCAAACAAGACTATATCCCCCATAAGCGTTCGTACACGTGTCTTTTTGTTTTTCCCCCCTTCGTATTCAATAAAAATACTGTAGATTGTGAGTGGATTTAGGGAAACCCTCTTGTTAAAGTAACAGTAACAAGCTGACGCAGTGCTCTTAACTTACTGTTAATGAATCTCTGGGGAGAGAGAATAAGTGTGTGTAAGTGGAAGCGTGTGCCTGTTCTTGGCTGGATGCCTATTAGGGTCAAAGGGTAAACTACACAGTGGGGATTTCTGGGGAAAAACGCAGGTCGCTTGGCAAAGACACATCACCGATTTTAGCATCACACTAACCCAAGGGCCACAGTAACACACCTCAGACTGAGAGACCTTAACACCATTCACCAGCAATCCATTACTGTAAGCAGATGACACAGCGCTTTTAAAACGTCTTTGTGTCGCAGTCGCTCATTATGAGTGCGTTTGTCTGCAACAGACTGTCACATTCTTTCTTTTCCTGTGAAAGCAGCGGGTTTGTTCAACTTTCTGCGTTGTCGTTGTTTTTTTTTTGGCAAAGAGGCCAGTGTTGCCATAGCAATTCCTACAGATTTCCCACCTTTCTGTGAGCAATACTTTTTAAAAGAGAATTTGTTTATTGCTGCAGCTTGTCGAGTTGGTACCATAAAATATAGATTCGATTTTTAAAATGACTAATTGGTGTTCCAAGCAAAGATATTTAGTAAGTAGGCCTATAAGAAATTCTTCCAGGACAGCAAGCAAAATCCAATTTTCCTAATAAGTGATCGCATGTGAATATAGTAATAGCGTTTTGCACATTATGTAATAGAATCGCTTTTGGTTTCTTTGTTAAATGTTAAATATCTGTAAATATACTATTTGAGGCGTATACAAGAATTATAAGCTCATCTGTATTCTTTACCTTACTGCAAAGGTGCATATTAAAAATGTAAATTTACATTTGAATCATAGGAGGGAGACAAGAAAGGTAAATATAGATGTGATAATTAGTTTAAAATACCTCAGTTTATGCATAGGAACTCTTTTCATTACAAGCAAATGAACAGCTCTGTATGCCTAAAGGGGCAGAAAGGCCCATGAAGAGGTGAGTTCCTTCCAACCACAGACGTCCTCACCAAGATTCACTCACAAAACCTTTAATAATTTAGCTTCTTTACTTTCTTTTAATATAATAGTTACAGGCACTTTCCATTTATACAGAACACTTTGGTGTCCCATGATGTTTTTTTAAAAGCGTTTTAGACACATCCAGTGTTTTTGTTGTGAGAACTATTAGATACAGTATGTTACCTAGCATAAAGGGTAGCTTGTTTTAAAGATGTCACATGTCTCTTTGCTGAAATGGAAATATGGCTTGTCCCACATAAGAGATGTTAACATATTCAACTCTATTTAACAATTGAACTATAGTATCTTCATCATTTTCACAGTCTATTGAAATAATATTCTTTTAACTGTAGCGAGTTTCTTCTTTTTGTGTCGCCCCTGAATTTACTATTTTGTTTAGTTTTTTTTATTTTAAAATTTTATTTTTGATGTTCATTTATTCTGCTGTATATAAAAAAAACTTTTAAACTGTTTGCATGTATTAAAATTGCAAAAAATTTTTTTAAATAAAATCGTGATCCAAAATAAAGGTTTTTGCTTACATAATAATCTGTACTGTGTATTTTATTTATATATAAATACAAACACGTGCGTGTATTTTGTTAAGAAAAAATATGTTAATAATAATATAAATATATACTGTATGTGTGAATATTTATATACACATAATAAACACAGTCTAAAACTTTTATTTGATTTGATTAATTGTTTGACAGCAGTAATTAAAATATATCAGTTAACTTCCTTTAATTTTAAGTTAACGATAAATTTCAATGATCATTTGTTAAAGATGAAAAAAAAGAGTCAAATTTGTGTCCTATTCGTGCAAAGTGTTAGCACACATTATAAAGAATTCTGTGTTTAACTATACATATTACAATAACATAATGTTCCATTTTTGGTTGAATCATTTTGAGATATTGTGTTGAGTCATCAGCTTTGACATTAAATAATATAATTCACCAGCAGTTCAAAACGGCCTATCCACAGCAGATCTTGTTTACAAAACAGCACGGAGACTAACATAGCCTGAAACAGTCTGTCTGGTTGTTAGGTCACGTTGAAAAGAAACACAGACCAAACATTGAGATATTCGAGCCGCCTGTCTGTCACAGAAGCTGATTCCGCCCTGTCATTGAGTTCAGAGAGAGGGGTTTTAAACAGGTTTTCTTCCTGTCTCGCACAGGTACTTCCACACGATCTATCTGGGCATCAGGAGCAGGCAGAGCGGAGAGAATGACCGCTGGAGGTTCTACTGGAGGATGGTGTACGAGTATGCTGACGTCAGCATGCTCCATCTTCTGGCCACGTTCCTGGAGAGCGCACCTCAGCTGGTGCTCCAGCTCTGTATCATCATACAGACTCACAAACTCCAGGCTGTGCAAGGTAATATAAAGCAAGCGCACTCAAAAATTTGGTTGTTTTTAGATGACCTAAATTTACCATTGCTCTGTGAAATCCAGTCCTGTCAATAGGAATCTCCATGTTCAGGAGTTCCCCAAAATGTTTATGTTTGGTCATGTGATTTGGCTGTGCTGACAGAGGTTTTAAAGTGACTTTTGTTTGAGACGTGCTTTATATATCTATACACTGTTGACCTTTTTTGCCCACAAAATGTCTCTGAATTGGCTTATCAACTGAACCCCTGTAAAACACTACCTTGTCTCATGATGTAAGCGTACCTTGGTGCACTTTTCAAAAGCTTAATTATTTTTGCAAAATTACTTGAAGAATATCATGTTATGACTTCAAAACAGTATTAATATGCTGGGAGATTTGAAAACCGATGCATCTGTTAGCATTACACATATGCAGCTTCGTATCTTATGGGTTTTCATAGACGGTATGTTTGTTGTTTGGAGGATAGAGATGTACTTGAGGGGCGAGGAGCTCCAGTTTGAATCCTGAGTAACTGCAGTTTGACAAAACAGTTCAAATTCCCAAAAAGGGAAGCTGAAATGGCACGGTTGCATCAGCAAATGGTGTTTTTATATAAGTTTTGCATTTGTTAACACTGTCAGGTAGGTTTAGAGTTGGATTTGGTATAGGGCGTATTTCCAGCATGATAGAGCATAAACTTTTAACAACATTCCACAGATATTTTAATTCTGAACTGCCGCAACGTGATATAGGTAATGTTCCAGTGTTCACATATTGAACCTGTCTTTTTGTGCCACTCAATGGACATTTCTCTCAAAACTGGGGTGAAAAAACAGAGTTGCACAGAATATGCACATTCTGCACATTTACCAGGTTGGTAAAACATTATATTTCAATATAAACATAACTTGACAGATTTATAAGCACTTTTTAACTATTGAACGCCAGTTAAATCGAACCTTACGCCAGTTATATATAACAAGGTGGCAAATTCGAATGACTTCACTCGTACAAATTCATACGACTTGATAAAAATCATACATATTTTATGTGGTGGCAAATTTATAGGAATTCGTACAAAGGATACGAAGGTGTACTAACCCCGCCCCTGAACTTAACCATCACAGAAATTAGCCACCGTGTAATACAATGTACAAATTGGCTGTGAGATACCATTGTTGATTATAATCAAACCTGTAAACACTATTTGTGAGTAATAAAGTGAACAATTTTACTACATGTTGGGGTGTGTGCTGAAAACAAGCCTAAAATAGTTTACTGATCTTACCTAGCAAGAATAGATCTGCTTTAGGTGGTCTCTTACTCAAGATATTTTGTGCTTGTTTAGCTGTCTTCAACTTTAACTGGTTTCAAGCTGGTTTAGCTGCATGGTTAACCAACCATACCAGAATACCCTTTGTCCAAATACCCTTTAAAACCAGCAATACAGACCACCATACCTATCCACCTTGTTTACCTGGTTTACACTGGGTTTTTTTTTCCCCTACAGGAATCCCAACCAATTTTTCTTTTTTTTTCTCTATGTTCTTCTTTTTGGATACTATTCAGTACTTTTTAGATCACAATGGTGCAGATGCCATACTTGTCTGTAAGGGTGAGAGTAGGACATACTGAGGAGAGAGAACTCCCAGGTTTACTGTCATTCGTCACTTTATACATCTCATCCTGTCCATATAACAGTGATGGAGAGGGACAGATAGTGAGAAAAACTCAACTGCCACTGAACATAAAAGACTGCTGTGAGGGACTGAAGCTTTGAGTGCTTTTTCAAGAGTGTTGCCAAAAGTAAGCATTTATTATGGAAAAGCGAGTCTTTAAACCAACTGTGCAAATTATACAGCTAGGATAGAACTATTTTATAGCACTGTTTAGCAATCACCTCATAAAACTCAAGTTTTCCACACCTTTTGTTTATACTCTTTTCACTTAATGTTTTAAATGCTGTAGTGTCAGCCGCTTTTCCTTTACTGACCTGGTCTATAATACATGCAGATAACGATCTAGCATCATTCACACTGATTTTATTGATAGTTATTTCGTTAACGTTAGACCCTCTGGAAGAATTTGAAGATTTGAAGTCTGACATCACCAAAGCCTGGTTTCAGCATACCTAAATAATTTTTTATCACTAAGGGTTTTCTGTACTTAAGACTTGTCTTCTCACTCTGGAGCAGCAGGAAAGTGATAACTGACAACACTAATTGGTTAAGACAGTCCTATTATAGAGCCATGCTATTCTTTTAAGAGCCCCCCACAAAATATTCACGCATATTGTCATTGTCCTACATGTCATGTAGGAATATGCATTTTATTTGGGAAAAAGATGGCCCTTTAACCTTACTGTTTCGATGACAAGCTGTTATACATTTTTCTGAAAGTATATTTTTGAATATAAAGTAATTTACATTGTATCGTTACAATGCTAATCAACCCTAACCCCTTGGTATGTTACTTACAGTATTCAAAATACGCCAAAATCACATCAAGCTAATTTTCCCAAAAGCATTGTCAGCCAAATACGGTTACAAGTTCTGGCCTTACCGGCACAAACGTACGATTCAGTGATTCCCAAAACCAGTTACAAACAGCATTTGCAAACATCCTCACAAACAGCTCTCGGTTAGATTAATCAGTTATTATTAGTTAGCATGTGGACCCAAAAATTGGAAAACAAAAATAGCAATGTAGCCATCAGATGCCATGTACATTATTTACAGCAATTAATTTGATCTGGAAATCATCCATTAGCAGAACTTATTACTTTAAATGATGTAATCATAGACAGTAAAGTTTTGGGAAAGAGTTTCTCCACTGATGCATCACACTAATAAGCAAAAAGTTGAAATATTGTTTTAAGGCAGTTAGAGGTAGTTAAACTAGATATAGTACAGGATTGTATTATACTACTTTGCAACAGTTATTTTGTTAAGAAGTGCACAAGATATTTTCACTTGTGCAGTTACATTTTTTTACCGATCTCCTCAGTGTTTTATCATTTACAATACTGATATTATCTGAATTATTTATACATCATTTAGACCTTCATATTATTGTATTATTGCTAATTACTTAAATGGCATGTTAACTCAACAAACTTGCTTTACATTTCAGCCACTTCCTGTATAAGTGGGCGGCTCTTGAATATGAATAAGTGGACCGGGTTATGTAGTTTCACAGATCCAGACTTTAAGAACAAAATATAATCATGTTTCTCATTGCTGCTAAGAACACTAGGGTAGATTTATGGGACACTTTAAAACCTTCAACTTGACATTGTGGTGACCTTTCAGTCAGCCCCCATTAACCAACACTCATAAAAAATGGTCATGTTACCAGAGCTGTTCATAAATGGCCATTCTGTTGATTTGTGCTTTTGTGCTTTGTGGATTGCAGAGCCCAGCCTAGCAGTTAAAGCTTCAGCGCCTTTATGTGCTGTCTTCTGTTCTTCATAATCTTCCATAAACAAAAGTGCCCAGGGACTGTCAGAATTTTCTCCCATCAAGGCTGAGAAATGATTTATGAAAGCAGGGGTCCTGGGCTCCTAATGCAACAGAGCTGCGAATATCCTCTTTTTTTTTTTATGTGTGAGGATCTGAGCGTCTGTGCCGTGTGACAGTGGGAGCCGGTCTGGAGGCAGTTTTGCTCATGGTGTTTGGTAGAACAGAGCGGAGAGCCGTCTGATGCTCCGAACTTTTTCATCGGAGACTTTCCTTTGAGATTTGTCGCTCTTACCCTTACAAGTCAAAAACAACATTGAGCAAAGTGTAAAAATTTAACCCAGCAGTACAGTTATAATTCAGAAGTCTTCTAAATAGACGAAACGACTTGGGTACCATTTGATGGCAGACGCGCAGTGGTGAAATGTAGGACGCATTTGATTTGTGTTTCTCTGACTCAGGTTGTCCCACGTTCGCTCTGCAAATGCATCCTCTCTAAGTTTATCAGTAAGTGTCGCAGTAAAAGACTCTGTCAGTCAGTAAAGCCGTATCTTTTCTCACTTTTCCCTTACGTAGCTCCTCACTGGACCCCTGCCAGAAATAAAATCTCTCTACCTGCTCACATACTGTAAATAATGGGCCACTCAGCCATAACCATTTCCTGCAACACTTCAGAGTAGGAAAAAACCTTGCTCATAACATGTCTGTATGCCATAAACGCAAATGTGTCCCTTTTCACACTATATTTTGCATATCTTTGTTTTTGGTTAGATAGGTTATCGACATAACATTTTATTAACATCATTAATCATTTTATGCCATGGCGAATTGTTTATGTTATATTGTACATATGTGTTGTATTGTATGGCTTAAATTACAGTTTTATATGTTATAAAACGAATGCGTCATCAGCATGGAGAAGACCTTTAAACAACTGAATTGTTAAAATAGCAGCATACAACTGATATTGCTTTATTTAAAGCTTTTTTAAAAATATATATATTTTATTTCAAATTAAAGAGCACCAATCTTTTATTCAAAGCACTTAGCTTTAAGTTCAACAAAAGATGTTTCTTGTTGCTTGATGCTTACTGTGCACCAAAATTGCTTGTTTTCTTATTTTATGTTGATCTTTACCACAGATTTTTTTTTTTTCTAATTGTATTTTGTCTCTGCAGATGAATTCATATTATTATAAAATATTTTTTTTACTATTCCTCCACTATTGGGAGCATAAACATGTTTTACAGAGTTTTTGGCCACATTTCTGTTTTAGTGGCCACATTTTTTGTCAAATCAGCCAGCTGCATGCTGGATTAGAAAAAAGTTGCCAACAGAAAGCGTAATATTAATAGATTTACAATGAGAAAGATTAAATAAAACAAAACATACACTATATTTGAGATTTTGTTTATAGCCATACAATAGATTTAATTAAAAATGATTATTTTCATCTTTTCTGTAAACTGTTCCCTTAATGTGAACGGATTTGAGGGGCCTGTAGAAGTAGATGAAGAAGATACTGCAGTGATGCTGTGGTTTGCATAACCCTGGTGCTACTACACACCCTACAAACACACAACATCTCTCTCTCTCTCTCTCTCTCTCTCTCTCTCTCTCTCTCTCTCTCACACACACACACACACACACACACTGTCTATGCCCTCCTCCCCTCTCCAAATTACTGCAGCCCTCATGAGCAGGAGCAGCAAGAAGCATTACGTCACTGCTGCCGCTCTCGCAGCCTCGCACGCTGGACCGTGGCAGGTTCCCGTGGCGACCGTCTCCTCAGGATGCGCTGCACGTGCGCAGGATACGAGGGAAGGAGGGAGGGAAGAATAGATGCTGTCGTAGAGAGCATCGGAGCCAAGCCGCAGGCCAGATAGCCCACAGAATAAGAATTATAGCCTGGCCTCTGTCAGTTAATTACCCCACTTTGCAAAGTAGTCATTACACCCCCTCAGCTCTCTCCAGCTACTAATGGGCCAGATTTAATCTAAGTGGGTTAAACACGTAAATAAGCTATTAAAAAAAAACTCACAGTGTAAACAAACACTAGATAGATAGATCAATAGATAGATAGATAGATAAAATAACTTATAATGCATTTATTTGTTTAAAAATATAGTTAAACAGTAATATTGTGAATTATTATTACAGTTTTAAATAACTGGTATTTTCAGTCTTTATTTCTAAATTCATTTTAATGCCGATGTGCTCAAGACACATTTCTTATTATCAGTGTTGAAAAGCTGCTGAATGTTTTCAATCTCTTTGGGGATACATTTTTCTCATTATCATTAATAAATAGAAAGTTCAAAAACCAGCATTTATTTGAGATCTTTTGTAGGGAAGCAAAGGGGTGGAAAATTTCTGAAAGTTACTGTGGTGGATGCACATTGCGGTCGGAGGCAATAGGGCGACATTTTCCAACATTGTCCAAAACATTTTGGAAATTGTCCGCCTTTTTGCAACCCAAATTAATGCATCCTTGCTGAATGAAAGTATTCAATTCTATTGAATTAAAAAAATTGAATGGTAGTGTAGGTCAGTAGACGTATGTCAGGAAAGCATCAGTTATGGTAGCATTTCATTTTGCTGTAATGAAGAGAGGTACATAGATAAAGCCAATCTGAACATGGACTGCAGAGTAAATCACAAATTCTTAGGGCATTTATAATCACCTGGGGCCTCATTTATAAAATGTTGCACAGAACCTAAATTTGATTTTACGATCATTTCTTAAATGATTCACAGAATGAATGGTTTCCGTTCCCTGCTTTGCAAACGACTCCTAATTAATGTCATTAGCATGTAAAAGATTGCAGTCACCATACAAATTATTTAATTTAGAACAGCAAGCTGCAAGAATAGCTTATATTTCCGAAAACCCGCAGTACTCCGACAAGAAAATGCTTATATCTGCTCAGACCCTGATGTGACGCTAAACAATTTACCATGTCAAAGACCGTTTTTACAAATATAAGCGTTAGTGTAGATTTAAGTGTACACACACTCTAAGATCAAATCTCAGCATATGCACACATAACAAGAGACCCCAGTTTTTAGGTTGAGAACCGCAGTCTTGTAAAAGTAAATAGTAAAAAAATAAAGAATAAAAGGAAATCCTACCTAATCCTGGGAAATCCTACTGCTTTGTCCAGTATAGAATCTGCTCCACCAATTTGAAGTGAATATTTTAATGCGATTCACTATAAATGAAATTGTAGCTGAATAGTTTGCATTGTCATGTTGCTTCAGATTCAGCTGTGTAAACAGGGCTAATCTGTTCCATGAGGAGAAATAATGTTATGTTTCTAATTACCTTTCCGTATGAGAAATTATTCACAATCTGGATGGATTCAAATCTTGGGTCCAGATCTGGACTGCAGTCTGCTAATTGGTGTGTGTTTACTGTTGTAAAGACCCCTGCACACTCGCAGATGTCCACAGAGGATGTGACCACTGATCGCCGCTCGCTCCGGGAGTGTGGACATCACACAGGCGATTCCACAGATAAGATTCTGAGCTATTAATCGCTCTTCAGACTAATAAAAATAGATGCCATTCTCTGTTATGAATGTGCTATCTTACGCAATGCTATCAATGAATTTCTTTACTATTGATCGTCTGCTTTGTTCGGTGTAAAGTGTCCGTAGTGCACAGCTCATCTGAATACAGATGGCAGAGAAGTGGCAAATCTGTCTGTCACAGCTTTTGACGAACGGTGAGCCTCCAGCTTTTGTGAAATGAAAATAATACTCACCTTTATTTGGACGCAAATTAACACATCTTTGCACATTCATCATTTCACATTCATTATTCATGGCCGTGGTGTTATCTTAGGAACGTGAGATTCAGATTTTTTACTGATGCCGTTTGAAAGGAACTGACTGGCACTGAAGCTTCCTGTTATCTCAACCTCTCCTCTGCTTGCACTACAACATTATACAGAAGGGGTGATAAAAAGGACATTATTCTGCAAACTGTGTCTTGAACCGATTTGGGTATGAATGTCAAGTGAAGAGGTAAAGATGAGAATATTTACACATGGTTTTCATTTAGAATTAATGAGGGAACTAATGAATTAATAGTCTGTCTTGGTATCTCAGATGTACTTGTCTTTTGTTTCTGACAAGAGAAAGAGACATTTCAGGCTTAATATGTAAGAGAGCCATATGCTGCCTGTCTGGAACTACAGATGAAAGACAATACAATAGTTTATGAACAGATAATAAACAGCTTAATTCATCATAGAGAAAGATTAAATAATAATTAGACTGGGTTCACCTGCATTTTTCTAAATGTATCATTCTAAATCATTCTAATATGCTAATTTGGTGACAAGAAACATTTGTTTCTTGTTTTTTTTCGTATTTTTACTAAGATTCCTTAGATGGAAATATTAAATGAACAGCATTTATTTGATATAGAAATATTTTACAATAAATGTGTCTTTGCTAAATTTGAGTAAAAAGGAAAAAAAAGAAAAAAATCTTTTAATATTTTGAAGATCTTCACAATTATGATAAAACAAGCAAAGTTCAATCACCCCAAAACATATTTGCATATTTAAACCATATTAGTATCTTTGCACTATATAACAGAATATCCAACCTATTGCCATTTATTTAAATTGATCTTATTTAAAGGAAAATTGTTTTACAAAAACAATTAGTTCACTCAAAAATGTAAATTCTATCATTTATTTACCCTCATGTTATTCCAAATCTATTTCTGTAAAACAGAACACATCAATGGGGTCTAAGCATTTCCTTGTATGCTCAAAACATCTTTTGTGCTCCACAGAAGAATTTCATAGAGGTTTAGAACAATATATGGATAATTAATTGATGACAGGATTTTTCGTTTTGGGTGAACTATCCTCTTTTTGGTGCTGCTGAACTCAGTATCAGCATTAAACTTGAATGGAACGCTTGTTATGTTGCACTGATTCTTTCAGTGAGAATAGACTGGACAGTGTGTGTAATCTTTGTATTCTGTCTCGCTCACTCACAAGAAACTGATCACTCCAGCAGCTTGAGCACATAACAATGGCTGCCAGCTCCACGAGAACAGTGTGTCACAGCAGTAAAGACGGGCTTCACGCACCTGTAGTCACTGCTTGCTGCTTTACTGTACTTCCATCTGATGCAGATGGCTTGTAAAGCCTCCTCCATTAAGCACAAGTGAGTTTTTTGGACAACATGATGGATAACGTCTCACTCATGGGCCAGTGAGTCATAAATGTGGAAAGGTGCTATTAAGCAAAATTCCACAGAGGCTGTTTTCCCCGAAGAGGAAATAAAACAAGTCTCATCAAAATGAACCAAGTCTCTTGAGTCACCGTTTAGCAGCTTTGATTAGGGCCGGAGCTTGTAAACTTTGGTGTGGTGTGATTCACCAGAGGGTCTAGATATGAAATCGCAAACACGTTCATTACGGGAGGACTGCATTTGATACACACAGGAGTGCAAGCCATTGACGGACACTTCCACGGTCAAGCTACTCCATTAGACCACTTCCGACTGTGTTCTCCAGAGTCATGAATACATAAAGATGTAGTAACGAGATAAATGCATTTGCATGCCTTGGTGAGCACTTCCTATTCTGCCTCGGAAACCAGCATCCTATTGTATCTGGGCAAGAAGTGCTTTACATGTCAAGCTACATTTATAGCTGGTTAACATGAAATACATGGAACCTTAAAAATGGTGGCTTAGTAAGTGATATTTACATTTATATTTTTTCTTTGGTTTACACACCACATTTTCATGTTTGATTTCACTGGTCTCTCTCTAATTGTTGGTTGCAATGGAAACAACATTATATATACATTGGTGTATATGCATTTTTATTATGGATTTTCATAGTTTAAGAATCTAAAAATCTGTGGTAATCTGTGTTTTTTTTTGTAATTTGTGATGAAACAATGCTTAGTGTGTTTTTATGCTAATATCTTGGCTGGTTTAAGCCTGCCTCAGATAAATAAATATGGCAATAAAGTCCTGTCTTACTGAGTGATTATTGGGTGATTCATTGAATCATTTATTTGTTGATTCATTTATAAACTTTATGAATGGATTATTGAACCATTGACTGAAACCAATACATTTGCGTCTAAAAAGCAACTATCAATTATAGTCAATTAAAGAAATCACTAAATAATTTTATAATTTTAATAATAATTTTCTTTGCATACTGCACACGAATACTTTGTGTAGTTCTCTATGTGCTCACATTTCTTGAGTTAATTGACAGGGATGCTTAGGACTGTGATGTCCAATGTCTCTTTCAAATAACTAATAACTAATTATAACATATCTTCTCCTTTTATTTCAGGGATGACAGCGGCTGCTTCTCTAGTGTCACTGGCCTGGGCTCTGGCCTCCTACCAGAAAGCCTTGCGTGATTCCCGCGATGATAAGAAACCCATCAGCTACCTTGCTGTCATCATCCAGTTCTGCTGGCACTTCTTCACCATCGCAGCTCGTGTAGTGACCTTCGCTCTCTTCGCCTCCGTGTTTCAGCTCTACTTCGGCATCTTCATCGTTCTGCACTGGTGCATCATGACCTTCTGGATCGTACACTGCGAGACCGAATTCTGCATCACCAAGTGGGAGGAGATCGTCTTTGACATGGTGGTGGGAATCATTTACATCTTCAGTTGGTTTAACGTGAAGGAGGGACGCACCCGCTGCCGTCTCTTCATCTACTACTTCATGATCCTGCTGGAGAACACAGCCCTGAGCGCGTTGTGGTACCTGTACCGTTCGCCGCACAGCACAGACGCCTTCGCCGTGCCCGCTCTGTGCGTCATCTTCTCCAGCTTCTTCACTGGTATCGTCTTCATGCTCATGTACTACGCTTTCTTCCATCCCAACGGGCCACGCTTTGGCCGCTCGGCCAGCCTGGTCCAGCTCGAAGACCCTACAGCTACCTTCACCCTCCCCCCCGAGGACGCCACCAACTCCTTGCGCTCCAACCGCGGAGGTACTCTAGCCAGGGACGCTGACCGCGAGGCCAAGTACAGCGAGAGGGACGGTTGCGTACCAGTCTTTCAGGTGCGGCCCACCGCACCCTCCACACCTTCCTCTCGTGCCCCGCGCTTGGAGGAGACAGTAATCAAAATAGACTTGTGCAGGAACCGCTACCCTGCCTGGGAGAGGCACGTACTAGACAGGAGTATACGTAAAGCCATCCTGGCCATCGACTCGTCTCCGACCCCGCCACGCCTCCAATATAAAGACGACACATTGGTTCAAGAGCGTCTGGAGTACGAGACCACCTTGTAGCCTGCGCTGTGGAAACACACAAACATTAATGCATTACTGTCCACTTGAATAAACAGCAGGACTGTGGCAATAACGTTCTTTGCATACATAGCATCTAGCCATGATGTTGATTGTCATGGACAAGCAAATAAGGCACAACATATTTGTGGACGAATGAAATAATCAATCTTTTTTAAGCCGTTCTCTCGTTGCTTTTTATTTTTTATTACTTCTGTCTTGTCAGGGAATATCTGGGTTTCTAAAAGTCATTGCACTGGCTGATACAGACCACAAACCCCTCGGTCCTCCTCAGTGTTGTACAGACCTTCATTCCCGGAGTCGATTGTCCTCGAGCCTACGTCTCCAAGAGGACATCCAGAACACTTCATAGTTTGTCTCTTGCAGCAAATGCAAAACAAAGGCCTTTCCCTTTGAAACCAAGCATCCAGTGCACACGAACCAACCGACTACCCACCGCACTGGAGAAACAGTGGTCCAAATATCATATTGATGGTACATGAATAAAAAAAAATTGCTGATTAGACTCGAGATGTCCTTGTTTAGGGTGCTGTAACCTATTAGTAGTGTTTCATCAGCAGTTCTGTACCAGTGCCAAATGCTCCACTCGCACTGACTCCATGCTGAACTGTGGCTCGACCACAAACTGTATATACAAACAGGGCAGCATTTCAACCATCTACTTGAATCCTGTACAAAGAAAAAAGACGAGAAAAGAAAGTATGCGATCATCACAAGAGTCCAAGCCACTTGGGACAACAAAACAGGGAGAACACACACTCGTTTTCTTCTTCTGGAGAAGACAATAGGCCAAGAAAACACTTCCTGGCAGCTCCCTTTGGCGATCCGGCCTCATTCACCTCACCGCTGTGGGCTAACAAGGATCCGTTTGGTTCACAGCAAAGTGGGGGGCAAAGACCATCACAGTTCACACAGTGTCCGCCAAACTGTACTCGACAGAACCTGGATGCACTTCATCTTCTAGGTTAAAGATACAGTGTTCTTCTAGGCTGGGTCAGGGTTTGGTGCGTCTGTATCGGTACAGTAAAGCGAGTTAACGGCACATGAATAGACAGTAAATGGTGTCACATCTCATCACATCCGGAAAGCCGGAGAAGTGTGATCAAGACTTTCTCCACCAGGCTCTTCAAGTGCCGACTCACGGTCTACAAATCAAAGTGTCAGGGAGAAGTAGTCTGTGACAAAGTACAGACTAGCTAATGATGCTCCTGGCCCTATGGTTCAACTAATCACAATTGCCTAAAAGAGCACTGTATCTTTAATTAGCCAAAAGCATCCTTTATATATGAAAGTGTTGGAGTTTTAAACTTTCCGTTCAGTTGCAAGTGCTTCTTTGTGTCTTTATGTCAAATATATGAAGGAGGTGAGGGCAGAAAAATAAAAAAATAAATAGAAAACAAGCACAAAACTTGTCACAGGAAGGAGTCTCAGCACAATGAAGGATTACTTTACACTTGCGTTGAGAGACAAGTTGAAATTTTACTGCGACAGAAGCTAGATGTGCCTGTTGTGGATAGCTTGCGATTTTGAAAGTGTGGGAAAAAAATGTTTTATGTGTAACTTCTTTTATACTCTATTTTCTTTGTTTTTCTTTTGGGGCTTTTGATGGATTTTGAACATGTGTCTTACAAAATGGTTGATTTTAAGGTGCACATTATTTTGCTTAATGCCATTTAACTGTGTGACTGATATAGGACGGTTAGATGCGTTTTGCTTCAGTTGGTCATATCTGAACTGTAATTTGTAGCTTTGAAACACTCCTGAGGTGTTGTAACGTCCTACTATTGGTGGCAAATGAACTGAAAGCATAGTTGTTTAGCCTGCAGCAATCTGCACGTTTGCAGATGAAGATCCTAATTGTGTTGCAAATAAAAATATGAAAATAGAACAGAAAACATTATTTAGATGAGATCGTACGAATCTATAACCAGTACCACAGTAAAACGTAGACCTGTATATTTTAGCTTTTTTGCTACTTTACTATCTCGTCAGCATTTTTTCCCCAATGTGTCTTATACTTTCATTTCTCTGTGTGAAGGATGATGACGATACTTTGTCTCTTGGCAAAATTTTCCAAACAGCCCTCTAAAAGAGTCCCCTGTAGTCAGAGCACAAAAAAACTTGTGTTAGCACACTAATTAGCCAATTTTCAGATTAAAATGGCTGCACCACCTACACAAGCCCATTTTTGAAGGAAGACAAGTGATGTATCGCACACCTCTGCGATATTATACGTATCCATCATTTTCAAAAGCATCCTACGTTTTTTCGCTTTCCCATAAATACTATATTTTTGTTTAGGCTACCCCAAGCACACTGCATTTTGGTTCAATGGATTAAGATGAGCATCCTAATGGCAACACTTGCTGTGTCTGTGAGTTTTGGTGACGTTCTACTTTATCAGGTGCAAGGCCTCAATTTTTTTTTAATGTTCAAATATGACATGAATTTCTAACACTCAATGCAATGCGATGTGTTCAGCACATGCAGAACGAATCAAGGTCTTTATACAAAAGGCTGTGTAGATGTTGGGAGATGCTGAATAGCCTGTTTTGATGGCGTATTTTTCGCAATTATTAATGATAATACTATTGGTCCAAACAATCGGAGAGGTCCTGCGTACGTCACAAGAAAGACGTCAGCCGTTTTCATTGGAAAACGATAAGGTCAGGGGAGCAAATGAAACACGTGGAGTAAGATCTTTAACACGTATTTGGAAAATAGAGTGTGAATTTTCACTGTAATAATAATCTGACAGGGGCTTGAAATTTAGCCTAACACGTGCATCAAGAAGCTATTCACGCATTTTACGTGCGTAGGTAAACCTACGTCTTTGCATTTAAGCTAATCATAACGTTACAGCTAAACTATGTATCTTTATTTTGCACTCGTAGTTATATTTTTCTATCTGGGTTTTTATCAGTAAACCTAGAGATATCATATTCAACCATTTCTTCGCTCTGGAAAAAAAAAAAAAAACTTCATACCTGTAACCTACCTCAAAGCGGTATTTTAAACAGACCACTCTCCAGCTCTAGTTATTGATATGAAGGAATTTATTGCGATGCAGTCCCGGAGGATGAGCGGAGGAGTTGAAGGCTGCTCTGTTTATTACCGGTACATCAGTAGAGCCGAGTTCAAAAGCAGGACTTATTTTACAACTATTCACAGCAGGAGAACATTCAATTCATGCAAGCTGATTCTGTTTTATTTGCCTTAAACGACGCTCGCCTTTTTGTGGATTCATTATCCGTAAGCGACATTTTCTGCTTGTTTCTTTTGGTTTAGTTTTTAGTCATGCACATGATGCTCCGGTTGCTGTCATGCTAGTATGACGACGTTGCATTATTGATTAGCGTATTTACTGTGCTCCTTGTTGGAAAAATCCAGTAGGCTATGCTGGTTAGGTATGTTTTGAAGCATAGCTGCTGGTTTAGGCTGGTCGTGTGCTGGTCCTGGAAAGGAGCAGTCGCTTAGGACCAACTTAAATCGGCTCAAACCAGCTGCCATGCTTCAAAACACATTTTCTTTTTTTCAATAGGGCATATAACGCAAGCAGAAGAAAGCAGACTGAAACGAAATTGCATATGCAGACAAACAATCAAAATGACGACCTAGATAGTCAGGAGTCACGGGCCGTACAGTTACAGGATTGTGAGCATTTCGAATCAGTTAGCAAACACACGAAAGACTCGGAGAGAGCTGCGGTGAAATGTGGCACTTTTTCCGAGAATCTTTTTTTGTTGTTGTCGAATAAACAAATCGATCCTCCCTCGCACCACGTAGACATAGATACCTAGATAATCTAGAATGTCATAAATGGGGGTTAAAAAAAAAAAAAAAGAAATTTACATTTAGATAAACGATAATCGGTGGTTATTTCTAAAGCACGATATTAATTCAAGCACAGTAATTGAATGAACTCGGTGGCGTTCAGTTCGGCTTTCAGAAATGATGTACAGACTTTACTGGTATTTCAGTTGCAACGAAAGTTCCATAGTGACTTGCAAAAGGCTATTTAACTGTAAATAAATGTATGCAAATGTACATGTGTAAAAGAACATTCCTCTCTGAGTCCTGGTCGTGAAGGGTGTCTATTGACTAGAGATCGGCAGTTACATATGACATAATACAGATAAAACTAGTGTGGTGTATGTGATGTAATAAATGACATAAAAAAAAAGCAAAAAAACACAACAAAAAAATGTTTATTATTGGTCTCTTAAGTAAGTTGTATCGTGTGATGAAAGTCTGAAGTGCGTAAAATGCATCAAATCTGTTATCTGATTTTATTGTAAATTGAAGAGTAAGAACAAAAAGAACGTTACATTTTTGTACATATTGGATTTTTGTAAATTTTTATTTGATTCTAATGCAACACAAAGTACCAAATTCATTTAATAAAGTACACTGTGGTCATTTTATTAGACTTACTGGCAATCTTCTTTCGGATTCGCAGTTAATGTGTGAAAAAGGTTAATTTAAAATTTTAGTATGTCGGTAACTGTTTCAGCGTTGGGGGGAAAAAGCATTGGTGATGAGCAAATCTGCTTTTTTTGTCAGAAGCGGTCTATCACAAATGCAAGGTTTGGTGATTAGTTTGTCTGAATATGTATTCTCACACCTCCTATGATTTAAGGTTTTACACCTTAATTAGAAGAGACTCCTGGAGAGGCTGAAAGAAAATTAGGAGCACATGTATAATGCAAGGAGAGATCATGAATAATAAAGATTTTCTTCCAAAAAATACTTTTATTTTTATTTTTCCAAGTGATTTTTCGGGGGGGGGGATTTACAATGGATGCACAGATGCTGTAAGATAATACCAAACAGATTTATAAATAGCAACACTGGTGCATTTGCATATCATACACCAAACGACACCGGATGTGCACAGAGATCACAGGACGGGGTGACGAAGACCGCGCTCATGCTGACATTTGATCTTTGTCACACACAAGATATTGTCTCCCAAAAGATCATGGATGGGTGGTTTACTGAGCACGAGTGCATTAAAACGGTTTTACCAACACTGAATCCATTGGAATATTCAGTACTATTGTGAATAAGAAAATCTCCTATAAAAAAAAAACAGCCATTATTTCCACAATGATCACATCTGACTACTTGTTAGATTTGAACAGCCTTTATGTAATGAATTAGTAAATCTATACATTTCAGGAATGTTATACAATCTTGATGAATTCTGAAAGACCTGTATGCTTTGTTGCCTGAATCAAATCATTAGCAGTTGCATACTTATAATATAAATGTAAATAAATGTTATAATAAGCTCCGAGAGCTGAACAAACCAATATTAACCGATTTTTAAATAGACAGCAGTTCACCTCTGAGAGTTAATACAGAGATGTTAGACTAAAGCTACGTATTCAACATCAAACAACAAATATTCAAGCATGTATCTCTTATTGTTATTATTAAGTGTGCTTACAAAATCCCAGAAATCACAGTATGCACAATTTTCCTTCGGATAGATAAATATAATCGGTTTCCAGGACAATGCTATATTTTTTAAAAGGACATTTAAAAAGAAAGAAAAAAAACTAAACAAAGGCTTTGTGGAAACTATTTTGGCAGTGGTCCTTTGAATAAAATCAAAGTGTGCAAATAAGTTATAGATTTAAACACACGCTATATATATATATATATATATATATATATATATATATATATATATATATATATATATATATATATATATATATATATATATATATATATATATATATTAAAAAAGTTCACAAAAACACTCTTCGACATGCACAAGACTACATGTAAAAAGACGTTACAAAGACACGCACCATTATTTGATATGCAACATTGCGATATATGCCGATACGTCCATTACAGTGTCAGTAACGTTTCCTAATTTTATAATGTAACAATATTATAAAATCTCCAGTATTCAGTTAAATTATGCTTAAAGCATATTTATTTGTTCAGTCTGAGAGAAGGCAAGTGTGCTAATCTTCTTTGCGCTCCCTTTGGAATCGCTCTAGAAGAGCTCGGAGGATGTTTCCAGGTATCTTCTGGTGTTTGTCGATAAGTGCTTGAACTGCCTGTTGCACCTGAGCAGATGGGTTCGGTGGAAGAAAAACACTAAATATGAGGACTGACTCGACAGAGGCATAAACTGAACATGTGACATATTCACTGTCTACTTGCGGTGCAGTAGCTGTATTTGCTGACACTGTGTTCTGCACATTGGCCATAATTTTATTCATTACGCACATGCGAGATGGGGCCCATATTTATTTAAAATAATAAAAATGTCCTGAGATTTGTGCATTGTGTGGCTTTAACTCTAGCTTAAACTAATAACACACACACACACACACACACATATATACATACATATAGGGCCAATCTTACTCTTCTTCGGGTAATTTACCAACAAGCTAATTAAAGAACGCAGATGCAACATCTCATTTGCATATCGACCAATGCAATATAACAAGCGCAGCACAAACGAGCATACAGTTAGTCACAAATAAAGAAAAAAGAAGCCACAGCATGTTGAAAAGAAGAAAAAATTAAGGTTTGTTAGAAGTTTTGATAGAGCTAGTATTGCATGGCTCCTGGAGGGTTGCAAGTTGTCTTGTTTCCCGAAGCTAATTAAAAATAACATGTCTTGGCAAACGGTATGTTCGGACAATGTGTTCTTCTGGCATTCATGATAAATTAATACGTGTGGAAAAATCCTCTACCATGGTGCCTCCTCCTAACAGAGCCCGTTATCATGAAAATGCATGTAAATAATACGCCAAATTAAAACTAAAGCTTGCGGCATGTGATCTTTGCAGTGTATACGCTACGCATGTTTGGCATGCATATATAACACGGTGTGTGTGTTTGGATATGATACGCCAAGTCATTTTTTACCGTTTTTATTTGCCGCGATATTTATACGCACTTTCATGAGATCGGGTTACCTAGCAACAATAATTGCAGCCATTTCGAGCGCAAAATATTTGGGCGTTAAATAATGACACAAATGCCAGTAATCCGTCGAGCGCAGAGCGCAGGAGCGGAAACTCCTACAAATGCACATTCAATAAGGTCAAGCGCAAACTGCTAGTAAAACTGGCCCATAGCTTTCAACGTTAAAAATAATAATAATCTGCATATTAATATGGCATCTGAAAAGCCATGTGACATTGAAGTAAAAAAACCCTTGTACACCAGACTTTATTCGTTCACAGAACCCAATTTGGGGTGTTCTTTATTACACAAGCAGACCGTGTACACCTGCGTGTGTGATGAATGGTGATCAACACTCTCGAGTGGAACGTTCCCTTAGGGGACGGTGTAAACAAATGGCGCTAGACTATGTTATGTAGTCAACAGTAGGTCAGGACTTGTCAAGACGGTAGAGGTTAAAACCTCTTGTACCTTTTAATTTGCAAAACACCAGCTCAGCAAATGAACAAAAGTCAGACCTTTACAGGACCACGCAGTAATAAAAAAAAAAAACATAAAACTTGTGGAGTCCTACCTTTTCCGCCAGCTCAGCTGCATTGAGCTTGGGGTCGTATGGAATGGGGTCACCCAAGTAGGTGCGAAATTTGACTGGAAAACCTCCATAAATGGGTGCTATCGGTAGACGAAACCTCTCATACACCCAGCGGTAAAACCCTAAAGGAATGTCCAGATTTTTTAAAGACTGCATTCTTTCGTGAAATATTTTGATTGCTATTTACAACCGTGTTAAATTAAGTCCGTGACTCACTTAACGTCCCAAGAGAGCGAAATCCCTCCCTCAAGTTTTGAGTAAACATGGGTATAACTGGCTATAAAAAGGACAAGCATGAGACTCTTAGTACAGTAAGAGCGACTTGTATGAAAGGAGCAGAATAAGGAGGACACTCTCTCACCACTTTAGAGTCAATGGCCACTTGTGCAAATCCCTTGCGTTTGCCCCAGAGCAGAGGGTAGGTCTCGTCGCTGAACAGGGCCTCCCGCACTCCTCCAGGAGAGATGCCCAGGAGGTGGCCGTTGCGCAGGGCCTTCACACACTCCTCCTGCGGCCCGTGGATCACACTAAACACCTCCAAGAGGAGCTTAAACCCTGTCATGGTTGTTAGACGGAAAATAGGAGCACAGTGAATGAAAGTAACTTGAAAAATATAGAAATATTTTTAAATATATTAAACATTTGTGTGCGTGTGTGACCTTGTTGAATTGAATAAAGGATTTTCAGAACATAGCCACTGTCCTGAGTTAGTCAATGCTTTCTGAAAAAATGAATTTTAATGTATTTCTATAGGTTGTAATTAAATCACGCGTGTTAAGAACGGAGTGGCCTTTTCGCTGTTTTAAAAACTGAAGGCAGATCAATTTCAAAAGTTCAAAATTGAGTAAATCACTAGGAAATTAGGTACCAAGTAATGACTCCGTCATGGGTAAAATGAGGCTGATTGATCACTTAATTCTCAAGTATGAAATGTTGTTTTTACCTGGGACCTTGAACAGAAAATGATCAGCCACCGAATGACAAGTTCTTCCCTTTTGAATGATAACACTTGCCAGGAAGTAATAGTAGTCTATGGGAATAGCTCCATGATAGTAGACTATGAGAGCAGGTCCTTCATCTGGAATCTTTTCTAAACCATGGATTTCATAACCTGCCACAAAATACATACCTAATTAATCAGGAGAAAATCATTCAGTGTTTTTATGAAGTGTGGCGTACCATTTTTCGTGAAACGATGTGGAAATGAAAATTTGGCAATACAAATGAATAAAAATAGGGTCAAAAACAGCAGGAACATCTAAAATGTTCCCAAAATGTCCAGTTCTAATACATATTTTGGGATTTTGCTTATCAAAAACACTAATAATAATAATAATAATAATAATAATAATAATAATAATAATACAAAATCTTAACGGAGTACCAAATCAGCATTTGATTTCTGAAAGATCATATGGCGCTGAAGATTGGAGTAAATGATACAGAAACTAGAGCTTTTGGCATGACAGGAAACTACAAAAGTAATATATAAATATATAAAAACAAAAAAAAGTACCAAACTTTTAGACTACTTCACATGCTCATTAGTTAATTTTTAACCTTTAAAAATATCATGCGCTTTGTAAAATGACTGAAATTAAATTGGTGCAATGAATCAAACAAAACTGTTATTTAGATGCTCCGCTTGATAAAGACTTAGCAGGTGTAGCGTGCCTTAAGACATAACTTTTTAATTATGATTTTACTATTCTTGTCCATCACCAAGTAATCCAATTAGCAGCACAGTGGATACAAAGTATGTCAGCATGATGAAAAAACAAAGAAGTTTAATCCAAGCAAGATAACAATCCAGATCAAAAAAAAGGCAAAGCCATACCGTGCCAAATAGCACCGTGTCCATCCCATAGGGTTGCCAGAGTTTTTCTCGCACCATCCCACAGGTTATTGGAATAAGCTTCCCTCAATTGGTTTTTGCGTTTGTATACATGGAGGAAGAGTATGGACAGATAGAGGAAGATAACTATGAGAAAAGGCAGAATGAAGACTATGGCTAGAGGTGTGAAGACCCATAGCAGATACTCCAAGAAACTGAGGTAGTCCTCGAGCTGCCCGAGTCCTGCCCACTCCTCCCAGACGTGAACTAAGCAGGAGAAGAAGCTGATGGATCCGTTCTTAAACAGACAGGACTCATTCCCACTGGACATGCTGCTTCACTGTTAGCCTCTCCCAGTGGCAGATGGGCTGAGCAAGGCAACAATCTGCCAAAGGGCAGATCTGGGTATGAAAGACACAAATTATCAATGGGATGGCATTAAAGCTGAAGTTCATGGCATCTATGCACACATCATTAAAAGACTTTTTCTATCCCAGTTCAGTATGCAGAATCAAAAACGGTATGTGTTATTTTATTATAAAATGAATGAATGAATAAAAAAGGGCAAAAAAAATCACTAATATAATAAATATTACAGCAATGATTGCTTATTAATGAAAGGTAACCAGTAACAGGGCTCGACCAATAGCGTGAGTTTGGGGCGGAGTCAATTGTTTGTCTAACCAATAGCAGACGGGTGACTGTGTGAAAACAATCATAATTTTTACAACGAAGTTCAAAGACAACCGTGTCGCCTATAAATGACTCACTTCAGCTTTAACTCACAAATCTAAGCTTTATCCGTTTGGTATATTATTAAATAAATAAACTATTGAATTGCAAACCACCAAGGAAAAAATACAAACCTTTTCCAACGGAAATGCGTTGCTCGGCCAAACATACCAAACTCACAACAGTGCCCTAAAATCAAACGACATCGATGACAGTTAAGTTATAACGTTACCTGTTCATTCTGTTAGCTCCCGCTCGGTCACGGGCGAGACTGCCGTACAAATCATTCACATGAAGACCGTTCTGTCTGCAGTTACACTTGAACAGTGGATAGCATTCATTGACAAACAAACCTAAAACAGCTCCAGATTTTACGTGTTTAAAAAGCTGTCACACACGTCTTCAAACTTACACATCTGATCGCTCGAAAAACTAAACGTACAGACTGATGTTTTAGAAGAAGCGAATAAAAAATAATGTTTTTACTTAATCTACTTACATTATGATACCTCGATAAAATAGACACCGTTGCCCTCAATAAATATTTTCCTTCCTGACTCAACCGGCTCTCTTTACATGTGACACAAACAGGAAACAGCTCGTGTCCCTGTCCCAATATTTCATAATAAAAGCCTTAAACCCCTCCTAAATGCTCAGTATTGATGGCCAGTATTGTGAGTTTGCAGGAAAGCCTTTTAATTTGACGGGCAACTTCCAAAACACGAGGGGGGAAACTCGCACGGAGTCTTAAATGTGTGTAGATAAATGGTCGATAGATGTTGTAGTACTTTTAATGTTCCTCGTTTTAATTCAGCAGTATATTTATATATCGCTATATGTCAATTGCTAGTTTTTATTTCTATTGTCCGGTTGAAAAAGTATCGATAAGATTGAAGGTTTTGCAGTTAGGTCTCGGTTAGATCCTGTAGACTGGTGTCACTCATGCTTCTGTAATCATTATGATTGATTACAGCGAGCGGAATATTGTTCCTTTAGCTGATATTATCTTCTATCAGGGTGAAGAGAGCGAGATGACAATACACTGCTTGTGCTCCAGAGCTTATGTCAAGTATGTATTCGTTCTGAACAAGCTTGCAATGTGATATGATCTACTAATTAAGAATTTGCATGGTATTTCATTAGGTTGCATGCGTGCAGAAGGTAACATTTAAATTCACCTATGCTGTATTATTGTTTGTACATGGTAAGCATTACCTAAATGGCCTGAGTAGCAGAAAAGTGGCAAAAATAAGTCAACATTATTTGTGCTCACATAGTTCTGAGGGAGTGAAGATAGTAAGTTAAACCCTCACTGTGTGACTACTAAGTCGACATAGGATGTTGCCTGTGTATTATTGGGAATGGCGATGACCACATTTTCTCTTGTTTTCATCTGCAGTGATCGAGAACTGTATCGGTCAGATTTTAAAGCCATACTGAATCAGGCTGACAGTCAATTGCAAGGTACAGTGTCTTGTTATCTGTTTATTAGTATGTTTCCTGACAATAGATTTAAGCCAGTGGTTCTCAACTAGATGGCCTCAATAAACTATCTAGAGGGCACTGGGAATCTAAATGATTTGAAATCAAGCGTTACCCAAACTAGCAGTAACATGTACTAAAACTACTTAAAGATAGTTTGTGCTTGAATTCATGTAAATTGTGTAATTAGTTATGCACATTTTATTAAAGCGCAATGGATATTTTTTATAATCTTTAAAAAAATTATACTAATGATTCATGCTTTTTCATGCACTTTTTTTTTAAAGGTTATGTATTATATATAAAACCTCCTCTACTAATCCATACAACATGCAGACACAACTATGCATAGATTACTAGATCACATCAAGTTTAAAAAAGAGAAAATAAATGGATCACAAAAAATTATGATGTTTATGTTGTGTCTTACAACAAGGGTCGCTACACTTTTTTTTAAATGTTGAACCCAACCTTCTGCTACAGAATTGCTGGGTACCATGGTAAATATGATCAAAGGCGGCTGTGAAAATCTGCAATTGTACTACTAAGGAATGCAAGCTGTTATGAAAGACATATTTATTTATGTAAATAAATCCCACACTACTTAGTTTGTTATTTGCCCAGTGAGGACATGGACATGTTTTTATCAATAAAATAAATTAAAGGAAAATTTGACTTCTTAAACTCTGATTGATCGAAACAATAATTGGCCAACTAATCGATTATCAAAATAATTGTGAGTTGCAGCCCTACCATAGAAGCCCGTCCTGTTTGAGGGTCCAGCGGTGTCTGACAACTCAATATGCTGGTGATTGTTTTTGTATGAAAGCATTTTGCTTTTCTTGAACCCTTTGTAACATTTTCTGTTAATTGTAAATTAACTGAATTATTTATTGCCCTGATTGCACTAGCTCTTTTATATTCCTGTGAAACAGGAAGCCACGGCTGGATCATTTTATATTCATAATCAGCCTGGTGTGCTCAGAATTGTAAATATGAATATACTTCACAGAAATTTCTAGGTGATCCAATAATCGTGTCCAACATGTATTTGAAAAAGCCCCAAAACATTTATTTCATAATGAGATTTCCCCACTTTTTCAAGTGTTTTAGTTGAATGAAAGGATTTTTTTTTTTTGTGATTTGGTGGCTCGCGGACAAATAAATGACAATAACAACAAAAACGCTTTTTCTGATGCGAGACTTTTATTTTACAAGACGTTCACAAAGGATTGACGAGTAAATACTGTCTTGAGAAAAAAAGAAAGCTGTCCCGATTAAGTGTCTGCGCTCAGATGATATGTTGACAGGTTTATTGTCAGTGGCATTATTCTACCGTTATTTTCATAACTGGTCATGAAATAAAAAGGCTCTCACCTCAGAAAAGCGAACTATAATTTCCCGCCAGATGTAATGCAGCGTTAGTTGCGCGCCATGCACTCGTCTACAGCGCGATCTCTATCACTTCACTAAAACTCAGAAATGTTATTAACAGTTCATATTAGTATTGTATTCACCATGGTAACTGTCATTTCCATATTTCAAAACCACCTTGTTATTTTCACGTTGTGTGATGCTGTGTATATTTAAATAACTGGTGTCCCAAACCAACTTAATTGTATTAACAAAAACAAGCTCGGAACTGCCATTAAATATTCTTACTTAGTTTAGTCTTTGTTTGTACTTTTTTTTTAACATAAACTGTGAGTCCCAAGGCCAAACCAGTTGAGAACCACTGGTCTAGTTGACGTTTTCTTGACATTCAGTTTGGGTCATAACCCACTTGCTATAGGGACTTTAATTATTATTATTATTATTTTTTTTTTTCAGTAGATTTTAAAGCTTATGATGGGGAAGAGCTTTCTGAGGACCTTAACTGTTCTGTGAATGATGATGATGATGAGGAGGAGGACGAGGAAGAAGAGGCTGTTGTTGATGAAGAGACCATGCTTATGGCCAGTTTGGGGCTTCCTGTGGAGTTTGCCAGCTCATCAAAACAGAGGAAAGCTGTATGTCTATTGGACGCATTTTGATTTTATTGTTATATTGTCCATGATGTCATCACTGCTTATAATATTCATGCAAAAAGTCTTAGGTCGTTGTCCTCCACAATTTGGAGTCATAATGGTTTATGGACAACTGCATAATAGACTGCTGTGATGTCCACACTAGTGTCTATTTTGAGCACCCATGTCAGTGCTCTTAAATTACATTTGGGATATCTTAGATGTCTGCGAAAGTAATTTTTTTTTATAAATATATTTTTAAAGTCTGCATGAAATCAAAATTGACAATATTTTTTATTCGCTCGCATTGCTGTTTTTGTGGTGAACAATTTATCCGTGCAAATCAATCCACAAAGAAAATTCATAACCTTTAATCCAAATGTGAAAATGCTCCTCCCCTCCAAAAGTATGTGTCTTCTTTGATGACATCAGTTTGACGACTTGGGCATGAGCTTAACTTTCTTATTTTGCATGGACCTCTGTGCGCCTGGCATTAGCAAGTATTTTGTATTCAAATAGTCTTCTTTAACTAGATTTCAATTGTAAATAATGAAAAAGTGTGTTAGCGTTTACACATTTGTCAAATGTAGTTTAGTGATCTCATCAAAATGTGACTCGGGTACATTTACTTTTTTATCATATGCGTGTAAATTATTTTTAATATATGCGTGTAAACAGCATGTTAATGCCCAGATGTAAAGAGGGCCTGCGAATATGGATTATCCAATGCAGTGAAGCTTGCTATCTTCTTTTATAAATTTTCATTAAAGACTGTTACTGTGAAGTTTTACCCCATTTACTTTAGGAAATGACTTGGCTGTAGCCCAAAACCAATAATTGTTTCTTATCTTTAAGAGCCAAGTTTTAGCGAGAGCGAAGAACAAAAGAATCCTGAAGCTTTTGGAATCCCCCTCAGATTATGACTCTGAACAGAAACGCCAGTGTGACATCGCTGAGACCCCTGCCGAACAAACGTGTCCCGCGTCGGAGGAGGCCTGGCTGAGCTACTGGAAACAGCAAGGGGAAGGTCTGCTTTGGCAGAGCTGGCAGGAGAAACAAGCTAATATCTCCAGCAGTTCGACACTGGACTCTTCCTGCCCAGAGGCGGACTGGGAGGAGCACTGTCAACAAACATACCAGTACTACTGGGAGCAGTTTTACTACTGGGTTGCCCAAGGTTGGACAGTGGACGAGACCTACAGCACTGCAGCTTCTAAGGAATATCAGGACAGCCCGGGAGACACAGAAGCCCTCGAGAATCAAACAGAAGAAAGGTCAAAGGCGGATGTCACACATCTCATAAGCGGCCTGAGCTTATTGACTGAGGAAGTAGACGGCGAGAACGGTGACCGGCAGTCTTCGGTCTGTAGCTGCGCTGATGAGCCCTGTGATGGAGGAAACCGCAAAAGGCCATCGCCGCGTACAGCCTGCACTGACAAGTCTGGTTAGTGCATGCGTTTTGACATTTAAAGGCTCTTTGTGTTTTAGCTATATGGGGAATGTGGTGTTCCTGCAGTGATGCTGAACCTAAATATGTCAACACCTTTCTGCTCCGTGACCTACTTTCAGCGTATTGAATCTAGTGCAGAGTTGATAGAAGTTCAAAATTATTATGTCAGTTGCGGTTCCCAACCTAATTGATTTCATTTTTTCTGGGGTACACAGAATTTTGGATTGACATTAGGAGGAATAAATGTTAACAGAATGTACTATGCAGAATGTAATGGTTGAATTTATTAAAAATTACCCTGTTGAAAAGTTTACATCCCCTTTATATTTAATACATTTATTAACTGAATGATCCATAGTTCTGTGTAGGGGTAGCTGTTCACGAGTCCTACTATTATTATTATTATTATTAACTAAAGTCTTATTTTTGTGGACTATATGTGAACATCTTTTTTGTGAAATAAACAATAACATGCATTTTGTATGATACCTCTTATTTTGGTAAAGTAACGAACATTTAGCAGATTCTGATGGGGGATGTAACTCCAATGAAGTCTCCGAGGAGATAAATGCTTATGCATATTTTAAAGAGCGTTAGAGTTTCGACTGTGTTTATGTCAGGAAGAACGGGCAAACCTGCATTTAGTTTTTTTTTTTTTGCTGTCGCGGATATATAAATACAATTTGGAGAACACTTTTCATCAGCGCTGTTGTTAAGGATCACATAGTAAAGAATTTGAGCAGCATAAGTCCCACAGTTTTGCATTTGTTTAGCATCGTAGTTGATATGATGCATTTCAGATAAAACAGGGCAAAACGGGTTGGAGGAGGAAAATGAGAAAAAAAGAAAAATACGAAAAAAGATTTACATGACAGACAGTTTTATCCAAAGCGGCTTATAATTGGGGAATACATAAAGTGATTCTTCTTAAAGAGGCGAACAGAAACAGGAAGTGCTCGTAATACCAATTCTCAGGCATTGTTTGTATAAGTACAAGCTAGAAAGGGAAGGAATAAAGTAACATTTTCGTGACTTTTTAACCTTCAACTTATTTTTTTGGGAGTTGGCCTGTTCGATATGCTCTGACAGAGCCACCTGTGATCATGACGTCATCATCACACTAATATAAAACGTAGAGTTCAGTTTGCTATGTGACGACGCCCCCTGTATAAAACAGATCTTTTTCCCCAAAGCTCATTCTTTGCAGCCTAACCTTGGCTCTGAATGTTTAATGCGTCATATCAAAAGATGTCAGCTGTTGACTGAAAGGAGCGTGTGACTTTGGCCCATGCATGTTTAATGCCGGTACATGTTAAAGAGAGCACAGACTCCTGGGTGCTCGCATTGATCACAATCCACTTGCAGTCGCTCTAAAAATGGCTCTTGTCATCCTGATTGTCGGGCCATGACTGATGCCATCTGAACAGCACCCTTATTTGTACAGCTCAAACCGTTTTTTTCCCGTATACATCAGGCGGTATAACACATTATTTTATGATGTTAACGTAGCTATTATTAACAGTAAACTGAAAGTATGTGATTTCAGATGGCAACGTGAAACAGACTTCTGCGCCACTGAGTAATCGGAGTGGACAGCCCATAAAGAGCAGATCTAACGCCGAAGATCAGAGTGATGATGATGATGATGAACCTCCAGGGAACAGACAAGCCAAAGTCAAAAGAGCGTGAGCTGCTAATCTGTTATTAAGTAAACTGTACTGTAGCAGTCATACATAGTTAATGATTATGGTTTCTTAGAAATGTTTCCCTGAAAACAAATATTTTGTCATTATTTGTCATTCCAAATCCATTTGCTGTCATTTTAGTTGTTCTATTGTACACAGAAGAAACCTTTTTTTAAATAATCGTTATACAACACTTGCCATAAAATAACAGTACATGAAGACCAGGGGCTATCAATCTACAAATCCCTAAAAAAAAACCCTAAATAAAAAAAAAAAAAACTACAAAATGATAATGCGTCTGACCAATCTCTCTTTTCTTTATTTCATTTAATTAATATGTTTAGTCTTCATGAATATACACGTGTATGTATTTAATATAATATGTCATAAGTGTAAATTTTCAAATGTGAGATTTAGAAATATATGATATATGATAATAAGAAATGTTTCTTGAGCTCCAAATTAGCATTTTAACATGTTAAAACTAGCTTAATTTCTGCTGAAAAATATATATATAATGTATTAAAATGATTTATATCAAATTATTAAAATGATATAAAATCTGTTAACAATATTGCATACTTTATTTCCAACCTTCTTTAGTTTAATTTCTGTTCTAAGTAGTGGTAGTATATGAAAGACTAAAATGAAAGACTATGATTATGTAATAGAGTGAAGATTAAACGGCTGATCTCTTCACAGTCATGAGCTGGATGTCGAGGAGCTTGCGGAGGTGTCGGTCGAGGAAGCATGGGATGCTCTTGGCCTGAGACGTGGTTCACAGCCCAAGTAAGACCCCAGACAGAGGCTAGACAACCCTTTTAGTGCGTTGAAAACAATCAGGGCCTCCATTAACATCCTAATGTTTTTTGTCTTGGCAGGTTTGACAGTGTTGTGAAGCTGAAACAAGGCCAAGCTCCATACGCTGGCAGAAGGAGTGAGGAGAACAGAAAACCTCCCGAGGAAAGAAAAAAAGCAGCCTGCAAAATCAACAAGCACATCTTCTTTACTGATGATGAACCACAAACCACAAAGCCAAAGATCAGCAGAGTCCTTCAAAAAGTAAGCTGTTTTTTGCTTCGTGTGGTTTTTGAAGAAATAATTTACACATACAATGCTCTCAATGTTTTTCTTTTTTTGTTTTGCTTTAATTTGCATCTGGTCAGCCAAAGCCTACTTTGAATGTTAGGGCTGCAGTGAGTATATTAGATTTAATAGCTTTTGGGTTGCTGTATTCAAATGAACACACTTGTACACTTTTTTTGTCATTTTAAACACTAATATATATTTATAGGTATGAACAAAATGAATTAAAACAGTGGCCTTTAGCTTTAAGTATTTCTCACTGATTATTACAAGCACAGAAAAAAATAGCACAAGGCTAAAATAAGTGCGAGGCCTATTCTCAGAGATGATCATTTTAACAAAAATGTTTTATTTACTTATTCATCCATTCATAAATTTCCCTCATGTTAACTTAAAACAAAGCGCCTGGTTACATTAACACCTGCCACAAATGGGCAGTTCATGTACACAAACACATTACTTTGTTCAGATACAGTCACCCTTGATCAATTGAGTGCATGACTAAATCAATTTCTTTAAATACTTTTTTTCTTTTATTTTATTGCATTTTATTTGTAACCCTGTCAGACACGGCTTTTAGAAACTCCTCTTAGAGGATTTTTTTTTTTTATTAGACGGTTTTTAGCCCTCTCCTATTTAAGCTCCCCTGTACTACTAGTCACTCAAATGTATGGTCTTCACCAGCAGTTGAACGATGAAATGCGTACGTTTGCGTCGTTCCCCGAGGTTTTATTGACACATGGATTTTGTGGGCTTTCATGCAAGATGTATCATTCAAGTCGCCTTACTACGGATCAGTCAAGCACACTAGCACGGTGTGAGAGGAGAATGGGGTAGAGAGTGGGCACAGAGCCAGCGAGAGCGGTGAGGCTGACACTTTATGCGGTCTGCACAGAGCTGCTTCATCCACCCCATCACAGCGCTGTCACGCAGCACCTGCTTACTGTGCGCTGTCAGCTCGCGTCAGACAGAGCCGCTCTAACCTCCAGCCTCAACCCTGACACTAACACACACATTCCCAGCTGTCAAACACGCAGGACGGGTTCAAACGCTTGCTCTTCATCACTGGCGTGTTGAATATTCAAGAAGAAAAGAGACAAATTGTTTTCAACCCAGTGCATCTAGTCATATTTTTCAAGGTGGATTTGTGAGTTTGGTGCCAAACCCCCAGCAGCCAGCTTAGTTTTCATGTAAGGCTGGATTTTAGCCAGTGAAGAGACTAGACCAATTTACTGCAGTGCTCTAGAATTGATTTCTCTGTAGCGCAAATTGATCTGGTAGAGGACGAAAACTTTACTGCATCAGACATTATCACTCGTATCTTTTCAGACTGGATGTCTAAACAAGACTTCGTTGTGGCTTCCTTTATCACATTGAGGCCTGCGGTTCCGATGCTCTTAGCTGTGTCTGCGAAGGCTGCATTTTCTTTTTAATGTCAGGGAGCCATCAGATCAAATTATGTAGTTTCTTGTAATGTAAGAAGCTTATGTCTGCCACTTTACTGCTTTTTTATTGTACTAAATTGATGAAAAAGCATTTGGGGGAGATGAAGCAGTAAAGTAAATACGTAAATTAATAAATAAATTCCAAGGACCCCAAATATGACGATCAGTTTGTGAGGAGCTCTGTTCCCATTTATTTATTTTTAGATATTAATTTTTGTTTTTGTTGTTGTTGTTCAGCAAGGACACCACATTTAATAAAAAAAATGTCAGTAAATGTTGTAATGTCAGGCTTTTACATAGTTACAAAAGATTTCTATTTCAAATAAAAGCAGTTCCCTGATTTTTTTTCACAATTTTCAGCATTGTAATAAATGTTTCTTCAACATATTAGCATATTTCTATGATTTCTGAAGGATTATGTGACACTGAAGACTGGATGATCGACTGCTAAGATTTCAGTTTTGTCACCATGGGAATAAATTCCATTTTAAAATAAATAGGCAAAAATATATTAAATAGCCTGGTGTTATATTAATACAAGTGTGGTGTTAAAGTATAATTTCACAACAATATTTCACAACATAACTGTGTTTTTTAATCAAATAAATGCAGCCTTATCGAGCATAAGAGACTAAACATTAAAAAGCAATAAACATTTAAAAAAAATTACTTTTTTCCTTCTAAATATTAAAATATAGAATAATAATTTCTATTTGAATTACAATTGATTTTCAGAACCCTTTTAGTGATAAATGTTGTTCCAAAGCAGCTTTACAATGTTAAATTAAATGAAATTTAATAAGTTTTTAAGTTCTATACTTTCTAATACCCTCATAGGTCCAGAGTTTCCTTCAGCAGGTTCAGACTGAAGCTGACTCTGCTGAGGTAACTCCAACCTCCATGCCTGAAGCCCTGACCGAGCCATGCGAGAGAGCAGAAGATGGAAGTCTACGAAAGAAAGACGAGGAAAAAACTGATGAAACGGAGTGTGAGAAGACTCCTCAGCTCAGCAGAAGATTGGAAGAAAGTGAGAAACCTCAGCAGAATATTCAGCCAGACCCCGAAGAAAGACAGGACAGCGATTCAGATCCCAGAGGAGAGCTGCAGCCCTTAGACGTCCCTGACTTCTTACTCCCTGACGCTCCTGAAGATGCTGAGGGAGGTCAGCGTTTAGAGCTCTGCTTTTACATGATACAAATGAGATAATAACAGTCTGCGTTACATGCAAGCCAACCATTAACACAGTTAGGCTTCTCATTTGCCGCTCAAGGCGATTTGACGTAATCATACTGTTGCCTTTCCCAGCAGAGAGCGTGCAGGCCTCTAAAAAGAACAAGAGAAGAAAACGGAAAAGGAGAAAGGATGTGGAGATGCCACCTGAGATTGCAGCAGAACCTGAGCTGGCCAAGTACTGGGCACAACGCTACCGTCTGTTTTCCAGGTTCGATGAGGGCATCAAACTGGACTATGGTGAGTCAGACAATCCATTAATTCGTTGCATTTTTCAATTAGCAGATGCTTTTATCAAAAGCAGCTTCAGTGCTGCAGCATCAGAGACATTACATTTTAAACAGCGGAAGATTGCAAAAATAGATATCCTATTGAACTATAAATGAATTACTCTTCATAAATGATATATGGCTGATATAGATAAAATGTTGTTGGCGATTTAGCCGATTGTTTATCTCTTATTTGTCTATTAGGTCTTTCTCTGTAGTGCTTGGAGATGCCTCCTATTCTTTGTGAGCTTCTTTATTTGTGGGGTTCCTTTAGGGATCTGTTTTGGGTCCCCTTTTGTTCACTGTTTACATGTTAACCCTGGGTCAAATAATGCGTGCCTATCACACTGAGTTTCACTGCTCTACAGATGAGACACAGTTCTGGTAAAGTCTGGTACTACTGATACATCCCACAGCTTCACAGAGATTAAAAACTGGATGTCTAAATATTTTCTGCAAATGAGTAAGTCAGAAGTGCTTATAATAACCCGTGTGGCCCCAATAGCGCTAGTATTAATAATCTTTAATTTGGGTGTCTTATCTAATAATGTACGACAAGACGCTTGCAACTGTAATTTTTGACTGAACTGTCCTATTGATGTTCAAGTGGTGCAGTCTTGTTTTGCACAACTGAGTCAACTAACAAAGATAAAATCATTCCTTTCTTTTGCAGAATTGAAGGGTCATTTATGCTTCTATCTCTTCCAAACTTGATTACCGTAATGCACTTTTTCTGGTATTAGTAAGAGACATCTCCAAAGATTGCAACTGATTCAAAATGCTGCTGCTAGGCTTTTAACATGCACTAAGAAAAGTGACCTTATTCCTATTCTCGCTTCTCTTCATTGGTTGCCTGTGAGTTTTAGAATTGATTTAAAATTTAGTTGTTTGTTTTTAAAGCCTTGAAGGGTCTGACTTCACAATCTATTAACTTCTTATAAGTTGGATCATTGCTTGAGATCCTGTGGTAGTGCCCTACTCGTGGTTCCAAAATCTCGTCTTGTAACCAAAAGTGTATCTTCTTAAAACTCATTTTTATCATAAGGCCTTCTCTTAAAATTGATTGTTTTGATGGGTTGTATTTTGTTACTGTACTGTGTATTTTGTATATTTTATTGTAAAGGACTTTGTAGCTTAGTTCAGAAAGCAGCTATATAAATGTTTACTTACTAACCTTACTAATTGATAAGAAGCAGTGAATTAGTAGTATATTGAGTGAAGGATTTATGGATGGATTATGGAAGGATGGATTATTAATGGTGAGATCTGGACTTAAAGTCTGTCCAAATATTTTAACATTTCCGTGCATATGTGCACCAAAGAACAATGCAAACATACAGCATATGCATAAAAACATTTTAATGGATAAAAATATGCCTTAAAGAGACTTCTTACTGATGATGCAAATTAATTGAAGTATGAATAGATTCACAGGAATGATTTGCAGCAGACCCCCTAATACTGTCGTTTAAAGACATGAACACATAGGGGGTCAAATAAAAAGCAGCGTTAGTATCACAGTGTTTATTTTATATTGCCAAATAAAACTACTAATATATTACAAGTATTTAACACATTGCCCAACCCTTAATTCTTCTCAGTTTCAATTTTATAATGATAATATGATGAAAGAACAGGGACATTCAGCAACCCAAAAAAACAGAATCAGAATTTGATCTACTCTTTGGGAATTAATAGAATGACATGATATGGTCCAAATAGCTATTTGAATATACTGGACATAAACCAATAGCCCACACTTCTTTTGTAACTGGCAAACTAAAATCATACATCATACATATATATATATATATCTCATCATTTGGAATAATATGCACCAATTAATAATTCACAGTAAAACCAGTGAGTTTAAATAAGAAAAACAGGGACCCGCTAGGAAGTGAGGTACAGAGAATGATGTCAGAGTGAGGTGGTAGCAGCTGTCTGACTGCGCTGGCTCCGTCTGCAGTGTGTGTGCTGACGCTCCACACGGAGCCCCTCATACCTCCTGCGTCAGACCAGAGAAAAAGGGATGGAGACAGCGAGCAAGCGAGAGCAAGGCAGCAGGCAGCTTTTAGAGCGCTCAGGAGAGCACTCTTTTCTTTCCCCACGCTACACTTTACACAAATAGAGTGCTCAGCCTCAGAGGAGGACAACCTTTAGCTCTGGTGCTTTACCTGTGTTCTCCTCTCCACTGCTGTCTGCAAAGTGGGTCACTCTCTTAATGGACACTGTATTAAACTCAACATAAACCGGCCTGTCAATCGCTCTTCTCTTGTCTAATTTTATCTTGTAAAAGGAATTTTAGTTGCTGCATGTTCTTTAATATTTGGTATTTTTACCATTTGGTCTTGACCGCTTATTCTTTATGTTTAAATTGAAGAAAGAACAAGAGCTGATGGTGTAAAAGAAAATCGTGAATTTGAGCACATGCATTTTTAAAAAAGCACCATTGCGTAAGAAGAAATATTGTATCTTTTTTTTGTATCTTAACATTTGAATATTAATGGAAAAAAATCTGCCAGTACAGTATGACAAAATACACTCATGAATCAGTTAATCTTGTATTAAAGGTATATTATCTGAATCTACATTTTCTTAAGACTCATTAGCTCACCCAAACAGGAAAAGTCTGTCATTGATTACTCATGTCATTCACTCAAGACCTTTGTTTATCTTAGGAACACAAATTAAGATTTGTTTGATTAAATCCTAGAGCTTTCTCATCATCAAAAATATCTTAATTTGTCTTCTGAAGATGAATGAACGTCTTATGGGTTTGGAAAGTGGAGCAATTGATGACTATATTAATATACTATATTAATACTACATTAAAATATTATGCTTTTCAGGTACATCTTATTTTACATTTTTCACATATTTTAGCTGGACATTAATATTGGTTACTGTTGTTCATACAAAATAAATGAAAAAAATCTAGCAATTTCTTAAAACCACCTGCAACACTACAGCATTATGATGGTGACCTTTGCTAAAATATCACCAACATTTTTTTTTTTCCCGGAAAATGTGAAATAGTTTTTATACGTGTTAAATGTCTCATGTTGTCTCAAGTCACTTTCTTTGTTAAATTGTCTGACATAACTGCAGCATTGGGTTAGGATTTAGTTTTTAATAGGGCTGGTTTTGGGAAACATGCCTTTTAATCAGCACCAAATGTCAAACGGTTTTCCTTGTGGTACCATGAAAGGTCCCGTTATGTGGGATTAGAAAAACTCTCCTCACGGACGGCAGACTTCTCTTTGAATTCTCCAAAGTACCGTGACTAATGTGTTTTTATACGTCTCTCTCACTTTCGGATCATAACTCTTTCACTAAGCATCTGGAATTCTGTTTGAAAGTGAGATCAGAGCCTCGTATCTATTCACTTATTCATGTCAACAGAGGCAGTAGCCCATAGCCACAGTGAGCCTCTTTTCCTTCAGCACTGCCTGATTGGACAGAGGAGAGAGCGAGGGGCAGATCAAGAGCGTGGGCTGAATCGTGTATCTCCCATACCCCCACCGTAAACAGGAGGGGGATTACCTCAGGGCTGCAGAGATGCAAACGTACTCTTTTTACTAGCGTGATGCCCGCCAAGAGGAACTAAACAACAAACGCAGCTGTGACGTCAACGTTATGCCAGTCAAGATGCAGACTTTTAAATGGAATGAGGAAATCGGGAGGGACTTTTATCAGCATGTGACCCCACTAAAGGGCACTGGGCATGCATTACCACTTCAGAGGCTGCACAGATTAAAGATTCCAAGTTAACATGAAATGGCATTCGCAAGACATTTTAATAGGATGTGACACGTGACGGGACGCTGAACAAGAAAGAGGTTTGGTTATCCATCGGTTATCCAACTAGTTGTCTGGAGCTAAAAAAGGAAAGAAAAAAATTGTTCTAATGGACTGTGCTTTTAATATAACTCAGAATGTTTTCTTATGGGAATCCATCTAGCCATAGTTGTTTTGAAGCTTTCAGTACTCATATACTTTTTAATAAAAAAAAAGAAAATAAAAGTCAATTTTAGATGGAAACAACTTTAATACATATCTGTAATGTACACACTTCCTAATAGTAGCTATTACCACTTTTTAGTTATTTTAGGTTGGACTCTGAAAGCATGAAGATAAGCATATTATTCCGTGATGTATTTAAGTTAATGCGATGCAGTCATTCAGTTAATTCAGTCAGTTCAAGTGAACTAAGAGGTTAAATGAATAATAATTTAAGCATTTACATCATCAAAGCAATTCTCAAACTTTAATGTCAGTAGTGTTAACCACATAAAAAGGCAACATTTTAAATGTCTTTTTCAGAAATTTCATAGATAAACAGATGATTAAGTTAAATTAAGATCAACGTTATAGTACCTTCCTCTGTCCTAAAACACATTAAACTACATTTGTCAGCGGTGTTAATGAATAAAAAATTCTATAATTATTCATTTTAACCTTGAATTATACGTTAAAGATGATTTCATCAATATATCACGTAGGTTTAATGTGGAACATTTTATTTTTAAAACGGATGCAAATGTCACTGCAGTTATAGAACGACACCAATACAGTGCGTTCTTATGTAAGATTTGGTCTTTTTTTTCTGAGCTCATGCAAATTTGAGGTAACGCTTACGGTATATGTGCTTAAAAAAAGCAAGCTCTCTTGCCTCGAGGGCACCTGTAGTTGACGGGCTCTTGTTGCCGCCCGCTGTCCAGGCCTCACACTGTAAACAGGAAGCGCTGAACGTGTTTGCTCCAGACCAGTGATTGTTACTTTAACAGGTGTTCTATTCTCAGTGGAGAGAGAAATACGAGAGGCGGAAAAATAGAGATGCGTTTTGTAGAGGCTAAAAGCAGATGGTGTCAGTCTCCACAGAATCAGAGGAGGACATGCTCTGTTAAACTTCACTCTCTCTGTGCTCTCTGACTGCTTCTGCCTCGGCTCTCTCTCTCACAGATGCACGCAACACCCTAAAAACATAAAGATCCAGTATCTGGGGCCATGTTTTAAAGTGTCACAGCTTTCAAAAATGATGAACTGCTTGGAGATACAGAGGGAGTCGTCATATCTTGAACACGTCGAACGGCATGTACACAGATTCTCCTGGAATGATATGGTTTTCTAGCATCACATGATGAATTAACCAAATGGAAAAAAATGATCATCTTTTTGTCACCAGAGGCTCCTCCTAATATGGAGCAAAGCTATATATTTAGAGAGGGGAGACTGTGTTTGACGTAAGCAGAGCCGAGCTTCAGCTTTTCAAATAGAACATGAAAACTGCAGACTCCCTCTGGTGGATAATATGTAAAAAAAAAAAAAAAAACATTTGTAATAAAAAGGTGCATTTAGGTTTAACTACAATTTAAAAAACAATAATAATCTGCTATGCTAATTTTAATATTTTTTTCAAGAAGCAAAAAAACAGCTTGAACTGACAAAAGTTGATTGGAATCGTGATGTACATGATCTGAGACTGTGTTTCGTCCACAGAGGGCTGGTTCTCGGTGACTCCTGAGAAGATAGCAGAGCACATCGCTCTGAGAGTGCAGGACAGCTTCAGCACGGAGCTCATTATCGATGCCTTCTGTGGTGTGGGCGGCAATGCCATTCAGTTTGCCCTCATTGGTAAAAGAGGTACAGTTGCATTTCACACTGCCGTGCATTTCACACACTTTCCATTGTCCACTGAAACGATCTGATATATGTTTTTAATTTAATTTATAATTTATAATCTATATAATGTCATTTATAATGTATCTATAATACATTTATTTATAATTTACATATTTATTTTTGCATTTTTGATTGACAATATTAAAAAAAATAAAAAAATCCTTCTTGCAGCCCCAAAAAAAAAAAAACTGCATAATTTGTTTTTCCAGTCTTAATAATTTATTCATACATTATTCATTACATTCTTGTTTAAAATACAATGTTTTTCATTTCTGAATTAAAATTTATATAGATGATTATTTTTGTAATTCATGTTTAGGAATATTCACAATGCATTTATCTTCATGAAAAATCACTCAACAAAGCTGCATTGATTTGATCAAAAATACAGTAAAAAGGGATATTTTGTGGTATTAAAATTTGCAATCTTTTCTATTTTTATATATTTTAATAATATAATTCTTTAGTCTATATTTAAAGCTGAATTTTCAGCAGTCTCAGTATCAGTCTCTAGTATCACATGATCTTTTAAAAATTATTTGAATAAGCACTGCTTAATAGTTTTTTGTAAACTGTTTTTTTATATTTTCATGAATAGAAAGTATTTATTTTTATTTTTAGTGACTCAAATTATTATTTTAATTGGTCCTTGCTTCATAAGTTTTTTCTCACACCAAATGTTTGAACAGTTGTGTATATTTACTCACGTGTATTTAAGGTGTAAAGTAAAATGTTAGTACTTCATGTACTTGTACGTGACAATGACAATTTTATAGCTAATAAATCAAATGTTTCCTGAAAATGTTTATTGTATTGTCAAAACCAACATGAATACAAAAAGAACAATACTGGACTAGGTTTTAATTGTATTCCTTTTTCTCCTCCTGACATGCAGTGATCGCCATCGATATCGACCCCGTACGGCTAGCTCTGGCGCAGCACAATGCAGAAGTGTACGGTGTGGCGCACCAGATAGAGTTTGTGCAGGGGGACTTCCTGCAGCTGGCTCCACGCCTGCGAGGAGACATGGTTTTCCTCAGTCCCCCGTGGGGAGGACCAGAGTACCTCAGTGCTGACGTCTTCAACATCCAGACCATGATGACTCTTGATGGATATCCTTTCAGTCTTACACTCTGCTCTTTATTTTTGCCGGTGCTCTTTATTACAGTTTGGACTAGAAAATTCAGATTTGTCCTTTTTCACACCATTGCTCTTTGTAGAAGTTATGGTATACTTTCTAACGTTTGTGGTCAAGGTGCTTCAAAACTCCTATTCCAACTTCCTTAACCATCTATACATTTGAAATTTTTAGCTTGTCAAAGATGATTTCAGACAACATCGTCTATTTTCTTCCTCGAAACGCAGACATGGAACAGGTAACACTTATATAATCCTTTTTTTAAATAGATTTTTAGTAATTTTTTTTAAATCTTTTATTTTAATCGGAATATAAAGACCCCATAAACGGTTTAAGGAACATCTTTTTTGTATTGATGCTAAAAGTTTATGAAAGGTCGTTTTGGTTTTCTTTGGATTTTCCACTTCCAATTTTATATAAATATTATATATTATATATATATATATATATATAATATACGTGTGTGTGTGTATACACAGGGGTTTGACAATGAAACTGAAACACTGGCCAATTTAGTGTTGGAGGTGTCATGGCTAAATTTGACCAGCCTGGTGGCCAGTCTTCATTGATTACACATTCCACCAGTAAGAGCAGAGAGTAAAGGTTTAATTAGCAGAGCAATAGCACAGATTTGCTTAAAATATTGCAAAGCACACAACATTATGGGTGATGTGTCAGAATTCAGTGCTGCATCTGTGACCCAGACAGCAAGTCTTTGTGATGCATCAAGAGCCACGGTGTCCAGGGTAATGTCAGCACACCACCAAGAAGTTCGAACCACATGCAACAGAAGTAACTGTGGATGCAAGAGGAAGCTGTCTGAAAGGGAAGTTCCGGCTGCTAACCCGGATTGTATCCAAAAAACAAAACCACAGATGTCAAATTTAGCTAATTTAAATGTGCCCCTCAACTCTCCTGTTTCCACCAAAACTGCAATATCATGGCATTCTCTCTGCCCAATACTTGTGCTAGATGTGCATGTCACTGCCAAGGACTACCAAACCATTCTGGAGGACTATGTGTACCCAATGGTTCAAACATTGTATCCTGAAGGCGGTGCCGTGTATCAGGGCGATAATGCACCGATACACACAGCAAGACTGGTGACAGAGTGGTTTGATGAACATGAAAGTGAAGGTGAACATCTCCCATGGCCTGCACAGTCATCAGATCTAAATATTATTGAGCCACTTTGGAGTGTTTTGGAGGAGCGAGTCAGGAAACGTTTTCCTCCACCAGCATCACGTAGTGACCTGGACACTATTCTGCAAGAAGAATGACTCAAAATCCCTCTGGCCTATGTGCAGGGCATGTATCTGTCATTCCCAAGATGAACTGATGCTGTGTTGGCCGCAAAAGGAGGCCCTACACCATACTAATGGATTATTGTGGTCCAAAACCAGGTGTTTCAGTTTCATTGTCTATCTATATATACTGTGTGTGTGTGTGTGTATATATATATATATATATATATATATATATATATATATATATATATATATATATGTATATGTATATATATATATATATATAGTATTTCAAATGTATTTATTTCATACTAAGCATAATATAGTATATATATATATATATATATATATATATATATATATATATATATATATATATAGATAGATAGATAGATAACATATGTAATTCTTGACTTAACAATATAAAAATTATTAATACACTTTATTTGGCATGCTAATCATGTACAAAGCACATTTCTTAATATTAAGCCTAAAATGTAATTTAATGTTACAATTAATGAGGGTTATATATATTTTTTTTTAAAGTAATATTAATCTTTAAATGCAAGATATTTAAAGTATGATTAATCGTGATTAATCGCATCCAAAATAAAAGATTTTGTGAAGACTGTGTACATATATAAGTAAAGTATGATTTTTTTTTACTTATTTAAAACACAATTTTAATTTGCTCCGTTATTATAAGGGATTATTATATATCCCTCCATTATAGATTATAGCCATTTGTAAATATGTAAATGTATTTACATTAAATGTTTTTCTAAATACATTTTAGTAGATTTATTTAGGGGATTTATTTTTAGTATATGTTTAGGGGATGCATACTAGTGGATGGACGACCTAAGTGTTAGTAAAGGCTTCAAACTCTAATTTTAATTTGACAGGGCCTAGATGAAATCATCTGATTGTATTATTGCTACACTTATTCTTGGCTATGCATGTAGTTTCAGTTATCGTTTAATGTGTCAGGCGACATAAGATAAACTTAGTTGCAAAGACAATTCGCTGAAAGTATTCTTATTTAGTCACAAATTGAGTTTTGTTCACAGAATGCACTGTGTACTCCTGGTTTAGTTTAGGGCATCTGATGTCTGTCAATTGCAGCTGTATCATGGTTTTTGATTTCTCTGAAAGGTCTTGTTGTCTGGTGCAGTGTGGTTGCACCTTTTGAAACCACACTACTTTCCGGAGCATTCTTTGTTTGACTGTAGCAAATTTCTTCACTAATATATAAAGTAAATACATCATTTTGCCCATAACTGTTTGTAAGGTTAAATACTGTGTATTAGTGTGACTTTCTTGTGATTGAATTCAACAGAAGTTTTCCCTAAACGAAAACACTGTGTTTATATTATACTTGTTGATATAGGCAACTAATGACCACGTCGCCTGTGATGATATCTCACACCTGCTCTGCCTCTTTTTTTTTTTTTTTTTTTTTTCTTCCTCTTTCTCTTCATACCCCTCCTCATTGTGTCTTTCAGATCGCGTCGCTCGCCGGCCCAGGTGGGAAGGTGGAAGTTGAGCAGAACTTTCTGAACAACAAACTCAAAACGATTACTGCATACTTTGGCAACTTAATTAAGTTAAAAACATAAAACCTTTTTTGTGTCCTGTCTTTGACAGTCATTTATGTTAGCTGTAATTTAACCACTTAAATTGTACACAGTATCTGCCGTTTACCGTTTTGTAAATCCAGCGATGGTGAATTTTACATCAAATTTACATTTTATATGTTTTTGTGATGCCGCTACTATAATGCTTATTTTAGATCTGTTTTTTCCATCATTGATATTTACCTATTAAAGTTGATTTAAAGACACAGTTTTTTTTTTTTTGTTGTTTTTTATTCTAAAAAACTAATCTATTCTAACTAAACTAATCTATCTATACTACTAACATTGAACTTAATGTCATTTAACTATCAATCTTTCTAAATGTCTTTCTTACAGTGCTGTATAATATTTGTATAGATACAGGTATTTGAATGTATTATATTTATATTTTTCTATTGATAACTCGTTTTTATATATATATATATATATATATATATATATATATATATATATATATATATATATATATATATATATATATATATATATATATATATATATTAGTCAAAACCGTTAACGTAGTGAAGGCGTATGTTTCTACACATCATACCGATATACTTTTTCCCCAAATGCTACACAGACTTGACAAGCGTAATGGCACAGCGGTTTTATGCAAACAATTAAAACAGAACTCTAATCAACATGGTAAATATTGTACCAGGAAGTTGAAAGAGCAGTAAAGCAGCGGTCGTCCAGTCTCAGGTTCCTCATTCTGTTTGTGTGCGTCGCGTCAATGAGAGGAACGGCGCTCGCGCTCGACGCTTATTTCTCTCAGAAACGTTTTCTTTTAAATGAGAGTTAACCGCTTTTTCTGACATTTGACAGGTAGGTGGGCTTTTTGCCTGTTTTAAATTCTCCTTACGCTCTGCTGTAGTGGTGTTACAGTAAATATGCGTGATGTAACGTTGTCTGCATATGTGTCAGTATCAACAAAGTTGTTTTCCGTATATTTTGCCTTTCTTTCTTTTTCTATGTAGACACGTTTAAATGTTGATTCAACGCTACGTGAATGCGTTTTGATGGAATCTCCCAGCTGCCAAAATAGAAAAAGCCGGTTAGCCTTGAATCATGTTCCTGCTAATTGTAAAATCTGAGTAATTATTAACTCGCGAATTTAGCATGATCACTTTCACGACATCACACGACATTATAAATCAACATTTCCCATTAAAATAAAGGAATCGCTAATAATGTCTTAATATTACAATCGTTTTTCCTCAACAGCAAGAAGTCTCTGATTTGTCTCTATAGAACAAGACTTAAGTAGCCTAATAATCTCTTGAAGAGTTTCAGACAGGATCTCCAAAATGTCTCAAACTATGTTTCTAAAATAGGCTACGTCTCTGAACTCTGACATTTCTTGTTAAATACGTCTTACGTTATCTCTCATTTGAATTTATTTTTATTTCTCCAAAGAATGACAGGAAAAGCGTCTCTTAAAACTATAAAGTTGACAGTAAAATTGTGTCGTCACCATTAGACTTAACCTTTAAAATGACATTAGGACAACGAATAAAGTGTAAAACAGAACCACTTCACGTAAAGGTAAGCGGTCTTCTCACAGCATGTTTCCCATTTTATTTTTAGCCAAAGGTGCTGAGTTTTAACACCATGACACTTGACCTGAGTTGTTGCAGAGACGCCCTTTTCTTTATTTTGTTCTCAGAATTTAGGCCTATTCACTTTTTGTCCTTTCTCGAATTTCTGTATCAGCAGGCTACAAAAACAGAGTTAAATAGCCTAGATTGGGTTTCATCATTCAACGTGATGATCTTAAGGCACATATAGCATTCTCACACAAACAGGCTAGAGACTGAAACTCAGAAGTGGTTAGAGGTCTTTTGTGCGTCTCTGTCTTTCCTGTCTTGCTGAACGCCCTAGAGACTGGCCAGAGGAGGAAGTGCAGCCCCAGTGGCCTGCTTGCTCTCGCATTAATCTAGCATTATAACCTTGTTACTAGTTTCCTGCTGACATCTAAAAATACTGCCACATCAGTAGAGTCCATGATGGCCGATTTCATACACATTTTCAGCCTAGTTGTGTTAGCCGTTTTAACCAAGTCTAATAGCATTTCAGCTTCAGGACAATGGAGGACACTTTTTTTTTTTAGCACGGTTTCTACTACTTCTGACAGGGCTGTAGGCTTAATGTAACCAGAACAATATCAGTTGCTTTTTGGAGATTTTCAAAGGATCTGTTATGGAATTTGTTAAGAGATGTTATGCAGGTGCTCAAGACTTATTCATGGCTAGGAAAAGTGTTTTGTTTTTTCGGCTACTTTGGTATTTCAGGAAATGTTTAATGCTGTGGCCTTTTGACCAAAAGTAGTCCGTTTCCAAAGGATGCGGGAAGAATTGGCAAACAATCCTGTCAGAATTTCCCAGGGGAGGACAATGCTAGGTCAAATTATTAGACCTTTTTTTTATTATTATTGTTAAATAGCATTTCTAAAACAAGTTTTGAGTTTATTTTAAAACGTCACTCTGCCATCTGTCTATCTGTTTTTAATTGTTGCTTGAATTATTTCCTTGTTAAAAAAAAAAAAAAGAAACAAAGTAATTCAGTGTTTGCTGCTCATTGATATAAAGTCCCTTACACAAGAGATTTACGCTACGTGCATTTCCTCCTCATAGTCCTGTTGTTGCTTTGACATCCGGCATTTATGACCCCTACATTAAAACTGATTTTAGTATGAAATGATTACTTCTTCCTAATATTGTGAGAATAAGCAAAAGACGTATATTCTGTAGGGGAATTCCTTGGCTTTCTTCCCTATGAAACTCTAACCTTAAATAGCTCGTGGCAGATGATTTATATTTAACAGGGCATCGCCGTGATATGTTTACCTGACCTTCCAGTGAGTTTTCCAGGCTGCGAGTATTCCTTATACCACGTAAAAAGGGTGTGTTATTATTTTGAAGGTGTACTGTTATTCATATAATGCCTCTTAAAATGTCCTGGCAATCTTATACCAAGTAACTTCATGCTATTCCTCCATGACCTACTGGGATAAGCAGACATCAAAGTTTTTTTTTTTTTTTTTTGATTTTGCGGTCATTAGGTACCACAGCAATTGTAGTGTGTTTTTGTTAACTTTACAATTTCAGTTTAAAGCCACATGCTCGCTTTTAATCGTTTTTACCAGATCAGTCACTTTTCATTTCATTGTAGTATAGATTTTTAATTTTTTTTTAAACCAGTAATAAAATAATAGTAGAAATCTGTTGCACATATCAATCATCCAGTATTCGAATCACACATTAATTATTTACATTCATTAATATTAAACAATTTTGGTGTTCTGTCTGTCATTCATAACGGCGTCTGGGTCTGGAATCTTCTCTCCCATCATTTGCATCAATTTTGGGTATCTGTACCGAAGCAGTGACATGTACAGTTATGTAAGACTTATTGCATAGGTTTTATAATCTAATGCACTGT